>NC_091223.1:22287282-22359782 GCF_040958095.1 Procambarus clarkii | reverse complement strand
AGACCCCATTGCTACTCCATCAATTTGTTTATAATAAATATTATTAAACATAAAGATGGAGTCTTTAACTGCTATTTCTAACAGCCGTCTGAATATTTTACTACAAAATCCAGACACTAAGTTAGTGTCAGCAAATAATTGACTTACACAGATATCAATGGTTTCCAACAGAGGAATATTAGTAAAAAGTGATTCAACATCGAAACTGGCCATTATAGTTGGGAACTCAAAATTTAAAGAGGAAAGTTCTTTTACAAAATCCTGAGAATTTCTCACAGTAAATTCGTTATGCATTAATGGTTCTAATAATGGAACCAGAAACTTAGCCAGTTTATAATTAAAAGTGCCAATCGCTGATAAAATAGGACGAATCGGTATACCTGTTTTATGAACTTTAGGTAACCCATATAAGATGCCAGGCTTAGAGCCAGTTGCAAGTAATTTAGTATAATCGAAAAGAGAGTCTTTCAAACTTCTTAAAACTCTATTCAGTTTATCCTCACATTTCAAAATATACGAGAATGGGTCTATATCAACCAACGTAAATTTAGAAGGGTCTTCTAACAACCTTTCCACCTTATTAACATACTCTAACTTGTCCAAAACCACTATACACCTACCTTTATCTGGCCTGGTAATGCAAATACTACTATCGTTCTTTAAGCCATTAATACACTCCAATTTCCTTTTGTCAAAAGGAGGGAATGTAGATTTATATTTATCAAAGTCGTTAAAGACTTCATGTGCTAAGGAGGAAACAGTACTGATGATATTGGTCCAACTATAATTTGTACGATTTATTTTTGTCAACACAAATACCATAGGCTCTTATTTTAAATTTAAAGATAAAGTGCCTACCCCCTTGTGCTCAAATGTCGTATATATGTATAATTGTTCCAGCTGTAATGCTGGATATGTCGGGAGTTCCATTCGGAACTTTAAGATTAGGATACTTGAGCACCGGGGATTATCTTTTAGGACAGGATTACCATTGTCTAAACCAGCATTTTCGGAGATTAGAAACCATTGTTATGAGTTTGATCATTCTCTGCTGGAATCTGATTTTAAAATTCTGGACACTTGTATGAATGGCCAGTCAGATTTGAGAGTAATGGAATCCTTATATATAAAGGAGCTGCGGCCTCTGCTAAATAGCAACCTTTCAGCTGTTCAATTGTACACTGTATAGTGCACAGTAGGCCCTGTAATTTGATTTTTAGTTTATTTTGGTAGTTTAATTTTGTTTAGTTTACCATGTCTTTGCCCTTTTTTACTTATTTCAAGTCTTAACATTGTACATTAATATAATCTTTTATTTAGGATATATAATACATTTTTTGGTATTTAATTTTATTTAATATTTGAGTTTTTTATAAGATTTTGGTTAGTACTTTATAATTGTCGTTTATTCTGTTTGTATTTTACATACATTTTTTTGTAGATTTGTAGTCATTATATAAATATTTGTTATAGTGTTTAGTATCTATGTGTTAGGTATCAAGTTTCACTTCTGATCACTTCACGTAAGTTTAATGGAATGGTTTGTTTTAGTAGTTATAAATTTTCTCTTGTAGTTTAATGAATTTTAGATTACTTTTAATAATTGTGACAGTTAATAAGTTTTATTTGTACTGATCACTTTAAGTGCGCTAAAGTGTTTTGTTTTTTAAGCCTTTTCTTTGATAGGCAATTATATTCAGTATGAGTTCTTTGTTTACCAGCTATTTGATTGTGATTTCTGTTTTTTCTTTTAGATCTGATGATGAATACGAGAAGTATTCGAAACGTTATGTTTTTTAAAGTAAAGATTCTGATACAAGATGTTCAGTATATCCCTGGTTTTCCTATTCATCTTAAAATTAAGATTCCCGAAGGGAACATCGATTATAAATATTTTATTAAAACGATATGGAAGACCTACAGTTACGTTATACAGAAAAATAGAGAAAGTGGATTTCGCAGTTAAGAAGGCTCACTTGGATTTGGAATTTCTACAAACCTGTAAGGCGCATCGTTTGGTCCCAAGATTCCTCAGGTTTAAAGTGTATTCCGACAAATTTGCGTTGACAAGTGAATATAATTCTTGGCTATTAAGATTGTTGGACTTTGAAATATCTGAAAAGCAGAAGCGGGTAAATAAGCTGAAAAGTGAATTGCACGTGTACTTGGAGAAATTCAAGATCTTGGTTTCCTGGATTGATTTTGCATCTTTAAAATATAAATATGAAAATTATAATGAAAAAACGGTTGATAAATGTAGACTTATTCACGAGAAGAAATTGCGTAACTTGGGTATACCTTCATTTAATTCGGTGGACCCTGATAAGGTGGTTTTCAATTTTTCAAAGAGAGTTCTGTCACCCATTGAGAAAGAACTTCTCTCTCTAGGGTTAGACTTCGGGTTGACTTGTAATAAAACAAAATTTGTTAATCATTTTTTAGGTTTTGAGCGGTTATGCAACACATTGAAAACTTGTACCCTAAGGACTGGTACAAATTATAGTTGGACCAATATCATCAGTACTGTTTCCTCCTTAGCACATGAAGTCTTTAACGACTTTGATAAATATAAATCTACATTCCCTCCTTTTGACAAAAGGAAATTGGAGTGTATTAATGGCTTAAAGAACGATAGGAGTATTTGCATTACCAGGCCAGATAAAGGTAGGTGTATAGTGGTTTTGGACAAGTTAGAGTATGTTAATAAGGTGGAAAGGTTGTTAGAAGACCCCTCTAAATTTACGTTGGTTGATATAGACCCATTCTCGTATATTTTGTAATGTGAGGATAAACTGAATAGAGTTTTAAGAAGTTTGAAAGACTCTCTTTTCGATTATATTAAATTACTTGCAACTGGCTCTAAGCCTGGCATCTTATATGGGTTACCTAAAGTTCATAAAACAGGTATACCGATTCGTCCTATTTTATCAGCGATTGGCACTTTTAATTATAAACTGGCTAAGTTTCTGGTTCCATTATTAGAACCATTAACGCATAATGAATTTACTGTAAGAAATTCTCAGGATTTTGTAAAAGAACTTTCCTCTTTAAATTTTGAGTTCCCAACTATAATGGCCAGTTTCGATGTTGAATCACTTTTTACTAATATTCCTCTGTTGGAAACCATTGATATCTGTGTAAGTCAATTATTTGCTGACACTAACTTGTCAGCATATATGTAAATGTATATATATATATATATATATATATATATATATATATATATATATATATATATATATATAATGTCGTACCTAGTAACCAGAACGCACTTCTCAGCCTACTATGCAAGGCCCGATTTGCCTAATACGTCAAGTTTTCATGAACGTATGCTTTTTCGACTACCTAACCTAACCTAACCTAACCTAACCTAACATTTTCGGCTACCTAACCTAACCTATAAAGATAGGTTAGGTTAGGTTAGGTAGGGTTGGTTAGGTTCGGTCGTATATCTACGTTAATTTTAACTCCAATAAAAAAAATTGACCTCATACATAATGGGTAGCTTTATCATTTCATAAGAAAAAAAATTGAGAAAATATATTAATTCAGGAAAACTTGGCTTATTAGGCAAATCGGGCCTTGCATAGAAGGCTGATAAGTGCGTTCTGGCTACTAGGTACGACATATATATATATATATATATATATATATATATGTATATATATATATATATATATATATATATATATATATATATATATATATAATATATATTTTAGTTTAGCTTAAATTTTTGGTATAAACATTGTGTTGTGATCTGGGGTTTCATAGTGAATGCATGAGTTATTTTAATTGAAATTGTTATGAAATGTTGGTATAATTATTTTATATTATTGCGATTCAAAGCATTCAAAATATTTCATGTGGACACTGTATGGTAACTTGTCTCATTCTTTGTATATTGTAATGCAATATGCCATTATCACTATATCAGTATGTTATAATAATATATAATAAATTAGTTTCGTTCAAATGCAAAATAATAATAAAGTACATCCAATGAATCATAATAATCTATTACCTATATAATATTTTAATAAAATTTATTATGTTATAATTTTTCATAGTTTCCATATATGTATGGTGTGAAGCATTGAGCCTGACTAAATATAAGGTCCAAAAAATATGACGGACTGACGAGTGATCAAATATATGGAATGGAATGGATCAAATATGAGAAGTGTAGCGTGAAGAGTCACCAAATATGTGAAGTGAAGCACTAAGGGTTATTAAATATATGATGAAGAGCACAGGTAGCAGCTAGTGGACCAAACATATGGAATGAATCATGAAATAACTGGGATTTCTTACAGAGAACCTGCAATTGCTTATGGCACTTGCAACAGCCCAATGGGCGCCTGACTGCTTGGTGGACAGCGCTTCGGATTCGTAGCCTTGAGGTTCCGGGTTCGATTCCCGGTGGAGGCAAATGGACATAAAGTTTCTCTCACCCCGATGCCCCCTGTTATCTAGCAGTAAATAGGTACCTGGGAGTTAGACAGCTGCTACGGGCTGCTTCCTGGGGGTGTGTAACAAAACGGAGGCCTGGTCGAGGACCCGGACCGCGGGGACGCTAAGCCCCGAAATCATCTCTAGATAACCTCATGATAAGAAGCCCACGTTGAGTTCTCAAGAGCTAACAAGACACCGACACTCTAGTGGCCCAAACAATAACCCAAGGTATAATCTCTTCCAGTATGATATTGAAATCTCGTGGTCAGGCATCGTTCTACCCAACCTAAGATCGCTAGTGGGCGTAGACCGCTAGGGAATCACTGCATCAGATTTAGAGTTTCAGTGTAAGGCTGTGAAGCCGCTCTAACCTAGAGATGCGTCAATAATAATTAAGTGATTAAGGGAGTCGTATAAGTCTTACATTTGAGAATAGTATTGGGAAAAGGGTTTGAGTGAAAGCGTGAGTAACTTAACACTAATTTATTAAAGGAAATTAACACTAATACACACAGGGTTCGTTACGTTAACAGAGAGTTTCTCTTTCAAAAGTTAGCAATGAGAATCTTCCACGAGGACACAGTCCAGCGGGGATAGAATGCTTAAAAGACCAGTTTTAATTAGCCACTTGCAACGGCGAAAAAAGTTTACTTACGTATACACTTGCGATAACTCTCTTTAGAACTAGCAATTCAAGGATATTGGACTGGTATACAAAAGTACACTGATACCACTTCTGTCAATCTAAACGCAGGCGCTTTGCCTCCGCATTATATCTTAAATGCAACCCATCCTCCAGTTTAGATAACACTTTTTGTAACTATATGCACAGCAGTACAAACAATGACCTACTTAGCAATTTAGAGGAATTTTTGTACTATTCACGTTATGGAATCCGAAAAAAATGTAGCTAAAAAATAAGTAAATATTCCTAGGTCACATATGTACTATATTAGGCCTCAGATAGCGAGTATTAGGCCTAGGAAGGTTAGGCTAGTTTAGTTTGTCTTTTTACCATAAGTAGAAAATCGTTTCCCTGTTTGTCCAAGTTCAATAGTATCGATTCCTACTTTCTAATTGTAAGTAGATCGGGGTATATACTATGGTCCTCATCCTCTCTATAGGTACTATAAAATAAATATAAATAAATATGTTTATTCAGGTAAGGTACATACATACAAGTGATGTTACATTAATGGATTGATATATAGATAGAGCTAGTACATACAATGCCTAAAGCCACTATTACGCAATGCGTTTCGGGCAATCAAAGCAGAAACATGAGGATGCGCTGCTTAAAACGTATATCTTATCTTATCATGATAATATCTTAACAGAGAATTGTAACAAATCAAATTACACAACAATGACATGACAATAATCACCGAGAGAAAATGCACAATAACATTTGTCAGGAATATATACATTACAATCACTGTTATGCTAATGGACCTACGACCAAGTACTTACTATGTAGAAAATACACAGTAATCTACACTCGGTACTAACCATCACCCAGAGTCCATTCACTGTAAAATGAACACTTGACACTGCCGTCACAAATGACTCTAAATGTGTTTATTATAATGACCTGACACAACTCAGCTGGCAGGGCATTACCTCATTGTGGTAACGACAGTCAGGAGTAAACATACGTTACCTCGGTTATACAGGGTTTTGTCCGTTACAGACGTGTGGAACCATAATTAACCGTGATGGCCGATTCCAGGGAATCGACACTAGGTAACTAATAATAGACGATAATTGAACATGTCTGGCCAGGCTCCACACTCTCTCACTTCCTTCCACATTACCCTGACGAGGCACTATGATTAGATGACAACGTCAACTCAGCGATGGTGATGGGTTACCCTCACACAACCCGCCCGTGGCTGATATGTGCAGGCGGAAGAGATGTGCAGTAACACATGCACATCCTGGGATGCGAGACGTATACTGACCGTGACGGTGAACGCACACCGTCATGTGGGTTGATAACACCACACCCTGACAGTCCAAGTACTTAGCTCTTAAATAATTTACTGCCGAGTAATGATACAGCTTGTCTCAGTCACTTGCAGCAGAGGTACATATATGGAGATAAGCGAGGCACTTATACGACTGGACTTTAGTGTATGATTCCACTGATGTCAGTTTGCACAGTCTGTTACTCCTGCTTAACACTTTGTCACATGGGATCAGTTATGCTCTATTCACACTCTTGACATTGATCGAGTATAACGAGAACACGATTTGAGGATTCTGCAGACACTAATAGAGAACCTTTATAGCAAAAGAGAACTTGGCAGTGAGTCCCAGGGATGGCATGATTTGGCCGAATAATGATACATCTCGGTGTTAGGGAACTCTTCCACAGAATGGTTCATTCTTCCTCAACTACATGAAGAGGTAGGCTTCTTGCTTTGTGTGGTGACTCAGGAGTTTGTAAACCAATCAGATGGCTGCTTTCTTTAATTGACCAATCATGGAGCAGATTATATTATCATAAAAGAAATGTTCTAGAAGGTACCGGAAGCATTGTACAGTGTATGTGTCTTCACGCTTTGTAAATGACCTCACCACTCCCACCTTGTGCAGAGAGGTGTAAAATAAGCAGGTTACACCTCGCTGGGTCAGTCCTGGTTACTACCAACTCTATCTACCACCTCAGCCCTGAGTATACCACACATACCCAGATGATTAACTACTGATCCTTGTAGGAGATGGCAATGACGAGCTATGAGGCCACCATGGTGTCACTGACCTCATGGCGGCCACCATGGTGTCACTGACCTCATGGCGGCCACCATGTTGTCACGGACCTCATGGCATCTTTACTTCCGTTGTTTAACTCCAAGTCTATTTGTTATCTGATGGCTGACTTGATAGAAAATGTGTATACTTCCTTTATACTTTAAACCATCATTTTGTAGTTCATTTTCTCTGAAAATTATAGATATTTATTATATATTAAGTTGTTAATAGCCTGTTACATTAAATTTCTATATGAAAAGTCCTATTTAAAGCTGAGACTATTCTTCTTGCTTTAGTGAGTTTATTATAATTATTTCATAGAAGATTTTGGCTTTAAATACACAAGGAGCACTTTTTTGATGTAAGTTTAATATAATGTGCTCTAAGAGAAAATGTTAATACGTATACTAATGATGTTTTAACTGAGAACTCGTACCTCTGGCATCTTATCTGGAAATTACATAAGTTTTAACAATCAGAATATAAAGCAAAATTCTTCGGAATTGTTCCCGAAGCTGAAGGCTGACTCAATATATACTTGACTTACATAAGTGATCTATAAATGATTTTAATGTATTATTTTATATTTATTTCTTTATAAAACAGTGGAATTGATTTATTCCGCACATCCGAGACAGGGAGGCCGAATACGAGTCTAAGCTGTATGCAGAAGTTAATTTCTCCGAGAACATTGTGGTAGAGAGGCTTGTATGAATGTGGAGAAGACAGAGAAATGCAGTCCTGCAAAACATTCCATTATAGTCATGGAACACACAGGGAAATAACACTAACGTAATTTATCAATCTGAAAATTGATTGGAGCAATGTAGGGATTCGAGGTAGTGAACTGGGTACATGAGGTCGCATGCCTGAACCCATGATTTAATATAAGTAATTATCCATAAGATCCTACTGAATCCTCTACAGGCCTTGAGGCACTGAGCTCATGACTCAAGTTTCATCATATCATTCTCATACACTCTGGTGTGGGTATAGGAGTTCCTGCACCATTTGCTCTCCTTGATTTCCGTGTGTATTTCAAGGGAGATTATGTTGGAAAAACTCCAATACCCACATCAGAGTGTACAAGAGATAAATGGTGGAAGAACTCCAATACCCCACACCAAAGTGTACATGAGGCATATAGTGGAAGAACTCCAATACCCCACACCAGAGTGTACATGAGGCATATGGTGGAAGAACTCCAATACCCCACACCAGAGTGTACATGAGGCATATGGTGGAAGAACTCCAATACCCCACACCAAAGTGTACATGAGGCATATAGTGGAAGAACTCCAATACCCCACACCAAAGTGTACATGAGGCATATAGTGGAAGAACTCCAATACCCCACACCAAAGTGTACATGAGGCATATGGTGGAAGAACTCCAATACCCCACACCAAAGTGTACACGAGGCATATGATGAAGGAACTCCAATATCCCCACCAGAAGGAACATGAGACATGTGGTTAAAGAATTCCTATACCAACATCAGAGTATACATGATACATATGTTGAAAGAGCTCCACTACCCACACCACAGTGTACATGAGACATATGGTGGAAGAACTCCAATACCCACACCAGAGTGTACATTAGACATGTGGAGGAAGAAGTCTTATACCCACACCAGAGTGTGCATGAGACATGGTGGAAGACTCCTATTTCCCACACCAGAGTGTACATGAGACATATAGTGGAAAAACTAGAATACCCACATCCGAGTGTACATGGGACATATGGTGGAACATATATATTTCATATTCCAGGAGTGCAACTAAACCTAAGCAGAAATGCAGTGTAAATCAAAAGTCCTAAACTCTATTGATACTCCTGATCTCATTATTCTTTGTCTCATAAATCTCATAAATCTTTGTAATCAGCCTTGCTACCTAAATGGCAACCTGTGTTTTGCTAAAATTGAACATTAATATCTAAAAAAATTACTGCTACTTATAACTACCCTGTAACAATCTTCTATATAAATAAAAATGGAAATGTTCGTTTGTTCAAAATCGCTAATCTCCAAAAGTTCTTCACCGATTGCTTTGAAATTTTCACACAACGTTCCATTCTCATCCGAGCGGGTTTTTATGTACATAATATATAAATGTCACGTCTGTCACCTGAAAAAACATGCTTTTTCTGATAAACTGTTTTTCATGTGAGACAAATCTTCGAAACCACTTTACCGATTGCTTTGAAATTTTGACATAACGTTGCAATCGAATACGTGCATGTTTTTATATACCTTCTATATAGATGCAACACCTGTGACAGGTAAAAACATTATTTAAAAAAAACAGTGCCATCTGTTGCATGTAATAGTAACACACATTATCCTAAATATGTTACGATTCCATTTCAATGTTTCCAATTACATTCATAAATTGTATTTGCATTGATATCTATATATTTTCATATTGGTTTATTTGTTTTGTGTAACATTGCGTTGGAATTGAGCTGTATTGATTACCATACCGTTTACGTTGTAAGTATAAGTATAGGTGCCACACCTGTGAAAGGTAAATTTTTTTTTTTTTAAGAAACTGCGCCATCTATTGCACATAAGAGCAACACACACTACACTAAATATGTTTCGATTCCATTTCATGGTTTCTTATATCACTGATAAATTGCATTTTCATAGATTTTTATTTATTTTTATTTTGAATTATTATTTTGTGTGACATTGTGTTGGAATTCAGCTGTGTTGTTTACCATACCGTTCATTTTGTGAGTATATTTTATTTTAAATTTTTTCATTGTTTTCCATTTGTTTGTTTTTTTAACTGTTTTTAATAAATTTCAGTGATGGGAACATCAGATCATTTGATGTTCCCAATTTTCTGATAGGAACATCAGATCCTTTGGGAATGCATGGGACGAGGGAGTGGGAAAGACAAAGAGACGGGAGTGAGGGTTGCTAGGCAGGATGAGAGGACGAGGGAGAGGGTAATGGTGGGGAGGACGAGGGGACGGGGAAGTTGGGGATGAGGGGACTGGGGTATGGGGAATGATGGGGACGACAAGGGGACAGGGGAATGGGGGATTGTGGGGAGGACGAGGGGAAGGGGGAGGGGGTAATGGTAGGAAGGACGAGGGGACACGGGAGTGGGTTAATGGTTGGGAGGACAAAGGGATGGGGAAGGGGGAATTTTGGGGAGGACTGGGAGACAGGGAAAGGTTGCTGTGGCTCAGCAACGCACATACTTTGCTGAGCCACAGCAGTGCGTGGCCGGGTACAGCTAGTCATAAATAAAAATATAAATGTTCGTTTGTTCCAAATCGCTAATCTCCGAAAGTTCTTCATCGATTGCTTTGAAATTTTCACACAACGTTCCATTCGAATGCGAGCCGGGTTTTATATACATACTATATAGATGTCACGTCTGTGACGGGAAAAACATGCTTTTTTGATAACTTGTTTTTTTGTGAGTTTTTCGTGTAAGGGGAATCTTCGAAACCTCTATACCGATTGTTTTGAAATTTTGATACAACGTTGCATTCGAATAGGCGCGCTTTTAAATACCTACTATATACATGCCTCACATGTGACAGGAAAAAAAATGCTTTTAAACATAAAAAAGTGCCATCTTTTGGACATTAGAGCAACACACGTTGTAATCTCCAAAAGTTCTTCACTGATTGCTTTGAAATTTTGACACATCGTTCCACTCGAATATGTGTGTGTTTTTTTATATACCTACTATATTTCACCTGTCACAGGTAAAAATTGTTTTTTTTTTAACTGTATCATCTGTTGTACTTGTTAGTAACACATGCTATACTAAAATTTTGTTACGATTCTATTTCAATGTTTCCGATTGCATTGATAAATTTAATTTTAATAGATTTCTATTTATTTTCATTTTGATTTCATGATTTTTTGTGACACTGCATTGGAATTGAGCTGTGTTGTTTACCATACCTCTCATTTCATAAGTATAGGTATAGATGCCAAACCTGAGACAAGCAAAAACATTTGATTTTTAAGAAACTACACCATCTGTTGCACATAAGAGCAACACACACTATGCTAAATATGTTACATTTCATTTCAATGTTTCTAACTGCAGTGACAAAATGAATTTTCAAAGATTTCAATTTATTTTAATTTTGATTTAATTATTTTGTGTGACATTGCATTGGAAGTGAGCTGTGTTGTTCACCATGCCGTTCATTTTGTAAGTATAAGTATAGATGCTACACCTGTAACAGGTAAAAACATGTTTTTTTTTAAACAGCGTCATCTGTTGCACGTAAGAGCAACACACGCTATACTAAATATGTTACGATTCCATTTCAATGTTTTCGATTTCATTGATAAATGGAATTTTCATAGATTTAGATTTATTTTCATTTTGATTTAATTATTTGTACTCACCTATTTGTGCTTGTGGGGGTTGAGCTTTGGCTCTTTGGTCCTGCCTCTCAACTGGTACTGGTTGGGTAACATTACCTTGGAATTGAACTGTGTTGTTTACTATATCGTTTATTTTGTGAGTATAGTTTATATTTTTTATTTTTTCCTTTTTTTTCATTTAGGTTTTTTAACTATTTTTATATTTCAATGATGGGAACGTCAGATCATTTGATTATATCCAGTTTTTTCTGATGGGAACATCACACCCGATGCATTTGGAAATGCATCGGACGAAGGAGTGGGGAATGGTGGGGAGGACGAGGGGACAAGGGAGGGAGTATTGATGGGGAGGACGAGGGGACGAGGGAGTTGGGGATTGTGGGGATGAGTGGACATGGGAGTTGGGGATGGCGGGGACGAGGGGACAATGGGATGGAGTGTGGTGGGGAGGACACGGAGACAGTTGAGTGAAGGATGGTGGGGGAAACGAGGGGATGGGGGAGGGAAGAATGGTAGGGGGGACGAGGGGACGGGGCTATCTTAAGATGATTTCGTGGCTTAGTGTCCATGCGGCCCAATCCTTGACCAGGCCTCCTGTTTGTTACACACCCCCAGGAAGCAGCCCATAGCAGCTGTCGAACTCCAAGGTACCTATTTGCTGCTAGAGAACAGGTGCATCAGGGTGAAAATTGTAACGGGGAGTGGGGAAAATAGCTCTCTTTTGTCCATTATCCCACCCCCAGTTAGCTATTCGGGGACGGGGGAAGCAGCTCTCTTTTGTCCATTATCTCGCCCCCAATTAAATATTCTAGAATCCCCCCCCCCCAAGTTCCTGCTACAACCTCTCTAGTTCAACACCTTGTGACCTAGGTATTTAATTACCTAGGTTGCACGACCACAAGCCATTGTAACCTGATCAGCTACCCGCAAACTCTAGAGAACACTAGAACATTTCACTGCCTTCGAAATGCATAAAAGAAACAGAGAAACAAATGAATAATGAAGTAACGAGTGATGGTTTAGAGTAAGAGAGGATGGAGGGTTAGGCGGGAGGAGGGAGAAGTTTGGTCAGGTGAAAGGGAGAGTGGGAGAGAGGCGGAGGAAGAGGAGAAGGGAGTTGGGAATGAGTAGGAGGTAGTAGAAGAGTTAGAAGGGTAGATAAGTAGAAGTAGAAAATAGAAGTAAAAAATGCTGCCACCATCCATTCTCTTAGTACATACAAGACAAGGAATGGCACTTGTCTGTATCACAAAATTAACCAAGGAGTTCATACACCAACTCTAACCATGTATTCATTAAATCAGTAACCTCAGAGGCTCTTTCGCCTCGTCTCACAAAGCTCTCGTGGACAAAGTTAAAGACAAATTGAAAACTAAATACATCAGTTATATTTCACATGATAAGTATCATAATTCAGCCATTTAATTTAAGGATCACTATATCCAGATAAAATACAAGGTGAGTCATCACACAAGAATTTGAGAAACAATACGGCTGTCTGCCCCTAATAATCACACCTAGTTTCAGGAAACACAAATACGTCACCTTAAGTTCAACTCACCAAGTGTCTAAGTTGAATAGAGAGGGCGGGAGGCTCGTTAGACAGACCAGAGTACCCCACCCAGCCACCACAGCCTGGGCCGGCTGTGGGCTCGCTTCCAGCACGACCTTCGGACCTCTGGTCTCTGTCTGATGTCGAATCCTCTCAAATCTACAGTTCCCTGGGTATATATGGGAAATCTTGGAGTTAAACCCCGCTCACCAGTAAGGTAGCCTCAGGCTCTCTACCTAAAACTCTAGGCAGTGGCGTGTCTGAAGGACACACCCCAGCCAGCCGTCTGCAATTATCGGCTTTGCAGAAGGCAAGGTCACCTGACCTGACCTGACCCTTGGTAAATCTGTGGTCATTATTCTAAAAGGTGAGATCCCCTTAAATACTGCGACCGGCACACCTGGTGTTCTCAAATTCTTTGTCAAGTCAAACTCAATGTTTGACTGACTGTTGTTTGTGAATATCATTCTAACACATTTATAGTGTTACATCTCCCCATCCCCCCCTTAATAAAGTTTTTGCAACACTGCTAAAGCCAATAAGCTGGGTGCAAAAACTTTATACCCAAAAAAATTACATCCTAGTTTAACAATTTTACATCATCATACTCTAAAATATTACAAATTGACCAGACATCTGGAATCTCTAGCTGGGAGACATCACTGCTTGGTCTTGTAGATATTCCTGTGACGCCAGTCTTCAACGCAACTGCATCAGTCGCGCCTCTGTCGTTGACGTACAACAACGCCGTACTCACCCTGGAATCTGTACTTCTTGCACTGAGCACAGGACCGTATGACGGTTGACCCAGCTGATCTTGAATTGGCCCTACGTCCGTCACCAAGATTGTTGTGTGACCCAATAAGTGCAATAGGGTCCACACAGCACAATCATAATGCCCTCCTACTGGCAATAACTCACCAAATTTACCAGCAATGAAATCGAACCAAAACACTTACTCTAGGAAATGTCCCAAGAAAAATAACTTAATTAGAGAAACTTAGAAATTACAAAGAGAAATTACTTTATATCTTAAGTAAAACTCGATATATAACTATAACTGTCTCGTCCCTTCCGGCCCACACTTTCGCTCACGATCCTAGGCAACTACATCCACCTAGATTTCAACAGTTCGAAAAATGCTGTCCACGGTCAACGGTTAGACTAGAGAGTGGAATAACCGTCGAAATCTACTATCCGACACTACTGATACTCCGTTTGCTAGAAATCACTAGGCCATCCCTCAGTTAACCTCGGTTAACTTTCATGGCTGTACCGTAAAGTCTAGCGGTTGGGTCGCCTAACACGCCCTCGGGGATGATAATAGCGTCCTGTTTATTTACCCGCCCAGACAATTCGAAATACAGAATTGTTGTTGTGAAGAAACCACGCAACACCCTCGTCCGTAGTTGCAGAGTCGAGTAATAAGTACCCTGTCTAACTAACCGAGGCGGCCCCCTTATACTCCTAACTTAACTGCCTAACTTACTGTCTAACTTAACTGCCTAACTTTACTGCTTAACTTAACTATCTAACTTAAACTATAGTAGGGGATCGAATGCCCAAGGCGCATGTGCTTACAACAATTTTTAAACAACAAAATTGGTGAAACCACCGTTGTGCACCATTGTAACGGGGGTGGGGGAAATAGCTCTCTTTTGTATATTATCCCGCCCCCAGTTAACTATTCTAGAATGGGTCCGTCTAATTACCACAAGCTACCACAAGCTACACAAGCTTCAGAAAGCTTCCTGGCAAGTAGAATAGAAGTTCCTGCTACAGCCTCTCTAGTTCAATACCTTGTGACCTAGGTATTTAACTACCTAGGTTTCACGACCACAAGGCCTGGAAACCTGATCAGCTACCCGCAAACTCTAAAACATTTCACTGCCTACGAATGCATAAAAGAAACAAAGGGAAACAAATGAATAATGAAGTAATGAGTGAGGGTTTGGGGTAAGAGAGGATGGAGGGTTTGGCGGGAGGAGGGAGGAGTGTGGTCAGGTGAAAGAGAGAGGTGGAGGAAGAGGAGAAGGGAGTAGGGAATGAGTAGGAGGTAGTGGTAGAGGAAGAAGGGTAGATAAATAGAAATAGAAGTAGAAAATGCTGCCACCATACATTCTCTCAGTACATACAAGACAAGGAATGGCACTTGTCTGTATCTCAAAATTAACTCGGGAGTTCATATACGCAAGGATGCTAAGCCCCGAAATCATCTCAAGATCAGTACAAATCCCTCTATTTCTCTACAAAGTCTTCCTTATCATTTTTGGAAGAGAGAAGAGACTTTGAGAAGTTAACTAATTTCTTTCTTCACTTATAAATATATAGAGGGAATTCAGATCTCATTAAAATATGCATATTTATGATGTCTCATAGTGGTATTTGACTTGAGCATATGTCAAGTGCTGCTCTGCCTGCCCTCTCGAGACACTTCCTTAGGTTGACTATCTTGCTTCTCTTACCAGCTCATTTATGTGCGGTCATGGTTCATTAGCTCCCAGGTAAAAATAATTTTATTAAAAATATTTTTATAAATCTTCATCTTTTGGATTTAAAACTGGCTGTACATGAATATTACATATGCATGTCTGAACTTCGATATGTTGGCGACCTTTACAATAATCTTATCATTGATTGTTCAAATATAGTCAAAGGTGTTTTATTTTCAAATTAGTTATGCTGTTTGCTGATTTAAGGCAAACATTTCACATATCTGTAAGAAGTCATATGTATATTACTGTTCATATCAGCTGCTATCAGGAATGAAATATAGCATTTTCATATAACAACATTCGCCCTTTTGTCGTAAAATGCAGCTACGGAGCAAGAATATGTTTGGAGTTGGATTTGTGATGTTTATAGAAATACTCGATTTTCATTTGTTAGTCTTTCAATTGCTGAGGACATTCATAAAAGGACAAGTTACAATTTATATTTTGATTATCAGTACTTCTACCATATCGATTGGAATGTTTAACAGATCAGTGCAGATGTGTCTTTAATGTACTTGCTGACTTCAACCAAAAACATGTGTTTTGTATAACATCTGAAAAGATTGTGTTCTGATATATTAAGTTACTCTCAAAGTAGTAATTTTTGCGAATTTTCATTAGATAATAAAATAATGCATTTACCATAATGCATTTATAATCATTTAGATAATCAATAATGCATTTACAATAAGGTTATAAATAATGCATTTACCTCATTTAGCAAGGTCGTTATGCAATAGACTTTGTTTTTGTGTTATTCATACTGATCATATTTTCAAATACGAATGATTTTATCATATATGTGATAGTACTGAGCATTTCCCTTGACATTGATATCTGTGGTTCTAATTGGGATGCCACTGTGATTATTGTCCGTCTAACATTTCACCGAGTTGGTGGAAAGGTCTTGACATCTGTAGTCATTTTTCTTCTTTTCCTCGTATAATTAATATTTTTGATATGTATGATTGTATTTGCTTGCATAGTGACTTTTCAAGTGTTTATTCGATTTTATTTGTCTGGTTCCTCTGATATGAAGTACTGAGATGTCTCTGTCATAACATTCTACTTTATTTAGTGAACATTTACCCAGTTTTATGTAGAAAAATGTGCAAATATTTAAAAGACATTTAATCGTAAATTGAATATTTAAATCGTTCTTTGGGTATCTATATTTGCAACTTTCCATATTTAAATATATGAATATTATCCTGACAACACATATTTAAATAATCGCAATACATAATATTGGGAGGTTCAGCTTTGTGGTTTGTTTGTTTCTTTGCTGTCAATTATTGGTTGAGGTTTGGCTGATTTATTTTGAAGCAGAGTTTCTTTTTTCTTTATTTTTTGTACGGTTATCAGTTCTGTCTGGATCTGCGTCCAGACACTATATGTTCCTACCCTCTACTACTATATTTTCGTTATCCTAATGCCTGATTTAGAAATGTAAGCAGCAGTAAGAAAATATTTAACAGATGAGGAATATAATAAAGCGAAAGATTGAACTAAGGCAGATTGCTTCCCTTGTGAAAACATATCAGGTTGTCAGCATGGAATAGTAACTAGTTAAGACTAGGAAGAAGCTTTCATTAACTGTTGTGAAAATCTCCAATGCATTTCCTGCACTGGAGAGCGAGTGTTCGACGGAGCTAGCAGTTCACTCGACAGTAAAGACAGAAAAATTCATGCTGGGATAAAGCATATAGGGACAGTAAGTAAAGCATATAGGGACAGTAAGTGACTCAACAAGATATGGAGTAAAATCTTTATTGTTTGAAATTCTCAAGTATATGATGACAGGGCCTTCATTCCCATAATAGAATGAAAGAGGGCTTTCCTGGGGCTGGTACAGATGACGTAATTGATAGGATGAACAAGATTTTGCCTGACAATGATAACAAGCTAATAGTTTGCTACTCAGCTGGAGAGAGATGGTATCAAGGGTAAGAGTGAGGAACCTATAAATAGATTGAAGGTTGGCAGTAGATATGATTAACAAGAAAAGAGTTCCTATCGCCAGTGGAGGTCTGCCGGTGTTGGAGGATAGTGACTGTCAAGGTTGAGGGGCAACTGGGATATATTACCAGCTTTATTTTGGTAACGAAAGAACATTCGTGGTCAACTGAGACTCGTTCTTTGGCCAAAACTCTTCTGTAAACAAGGACTGGGGGTGCAATTATCTAGGAGTGTGAGGGGTGACCCTCGGAGTCTCGATGTAAAAACAGTTAGTAGGAGTTTAAACTGTAAGAGTATAGAGATCTGGGTGAGAACAATTAGAAATGTACAAGTCACTAACTTGACAGATCAACATATCAGCACACTGCGGGTTTCTACACAACATAGTTGGAGTATAACAAAACAAAAAAGATGGTTTAAGTGGACATCTTAGTAAAGAAACAGTAGATAATTGAAGGTAACAGAAACCTGGATGAATTATAAAATCATGAATACAAATTTAAGAGATACAAAATTATTTCACACTGATAGAAAGACTAGAGAAGAAGAGTAATTAATAATATATATTAGAAAAATTTCGAAATGAAATGTCAAAAAAATAATAAAATTTGAGTCATCCAGAGATACGATTTGTATAAAATAAATGAAAATAATGTTAGCCTGATTAGAGAAGCTTCATATAATAATATTGCAAATGATGAGTCACAATAACGTGGCTGAAGATATATTCCAAAAAGTTTTGCTGTTATGGTGCCTATTCTTTGTTTAATCCTGCTTTCTAAGGCTGGTAAGTTGGTTTTCATTCTTAGATTCTCTCGACGCGCCCATATAGGTACTCCCAGTATTGTTCTGAGGGCATTATTTTTTACACTTCGAGTTTCTCCCATTAGTTATCACTGAGGGATGTAAGAGCAGGAGTGAGGGAGGCACGGCTGTTAAGTAAGGCAAAAGAGAGGTAGAGAGTGGTGTGGAGTAGGAAATTCCTAGAGGAAGTTAAGAGCAAGGCGAAAGATACGGATGGGAGTAGAAGCATCGTTCTTTCACTCCTCTGACTTCTAGCTTCATGTCCATCTAGGTTAAAGAAGCTTCAAACTCACTCCCAGGAAAAGAAGTCCCCGAAGTGTTAAATTGGAGCAAGTGAGATAAGGAACGAGGGAGAACTTGCTCGGGCTTGCTTAGGTATAAGAAACCTAAGCTGGTTTTTGCGACGTATGGCGGTAACAAGGGAAGACTCGAAGGCGCTAAAAGGCTGTTGAAAAGGAAGGCGCTAAAAGGAAGGTAGGGAATCGATGAAATTAAACAGTTCTTGTGTCCTTAAATTCCTGTCCTTACTACAAATAGTAAGGACAAGACAAGAACATATCGATGCCAACACAGAAGACAATGTCCAACATAACAGGCCAATTACACTGGATTAATCTTTGTGTTTAGATAGGAGATGCCTCGTATGGGCCAATAAGCCTTCTGCAGCCCCTATGTTTATCCCTTATGTATCCCCCCATGTTTTCACCTTCATTGTATTATCACCTGACCTAATGCGGGTATAAAATCAACTAGTATTGTAAGATCTGTTCACTTGAGAATGAACCATGGAGGTTCGAAACGTCGTGCAAATTATACAAATAAGTGTAATACACTCTATAGTAAATCACTTCTTTTCTTCACCTTAAAAGTACGAAAATGAGTTTTGGTGAACTCCTATTTCAATTAAGCCCTGATGCTAAGAAAATAGTTAGAGGGATAGAAGCCCTAAACCAGAAAATAATAAATACAGAATATGCGGTCATATTCAATATATATATATATATATATATATATATATATATATATATATATATATATATATATATATATATATATATATATATATATATATATATATATATATATATGCAACAATGATCACAAAAACACTGATCCAAGTATGCAGAATAACCACATGTGAAAAATAGAAAATGCTTAACACGTTTTCGGCTAATTCGCCTTCATCAGAGCAAAGTAGAATGAAGATAAGATTGCTGATCAGACCTTTATATCCGCCTGGGCAGATCACCTGACCACCAAAAATAAGTGGAGGAAAGGAATTATAAGAAAGAAGGTAACTGCAGAAGGCCTATTGGCCCATACGAGACAGCTCCTATTAATATCTCCAAGTGCTAAATACGTGTATACGTGTTAAATGATTGCTATATTGTTTTGACGTGCTATATTGAGGCTTAAATAGGGATCCAACTTGTACATACCGGGGCTCACATTAAGGCTGTTGTTACAATGTTTGATCAGAGCAGACTCGATCACGTTTCGTTTAACAAAATACTTACTTTTAACAATACATTTTGCCCCTGTGAAGTCGATAGAATGATTACATAAACTGGAATGTAAATACAATGCACTGGATTGCTGGGCTGTACGAATAGCTTATGAATGCTGTTTTAAACGCGAGGAAAGAGATTTACCTGTCTGGCCGATGTAAACACATGCACACTCATTACAAGGGATGGAATACACACAACCTGCTACAGACGAGGGCGAGTTTTTAATTAACATGGACTTAACTGTATTATCATTTTTGAACACTAGATTAATATTAAGGTTCTTCAGGGCTGGGGCAAGATTTACTAGACCATCAGCATATGGTAATAACAACGAATTTTTCAGTTCTGGTTTAGACTTAGTAGTCTGTTTGTAGAAAGTCCTTTTTGCTTGACCAAACGCAAGATCCCCTGGCTTTGCCTGTGTCTCAAAATGCAAATTATTACTTACAGTGTACCTGAGAGTACTTGTAAGCAATCTACCTCATTTTTCTTTTTTTTTCATTTTGTGTTTGCTTTGTATAGTCTTGTTTATATATTTTTTCCCCCTTTTATATCAAAATTTTATTTGGTAATTGCCATTCTTGCCTCGTTTTCCTACAACCAGCCTTTTTATGCAGACAAGAATAGACCCAGAAATAAACCTCTTATCCACTATCTATGACAATCATCACTTTAATGATCAAAATTGCAGATATTTTACAGCACATGATGTAAACAATGTATTAACACATAATCACAATATCTCTGTAATCAACTTGAACGTTAGATCTCTAGGTATACACTTCGATGATGTTAGTGCCTTGATTGAAACTATTGACAACAAATTCTATTTTATTATACTTACTGAAACGTTGTTAAAAGAGGATACTACTCAACTCTTTAACATGCCTAACTACTCAGCAATTCACAACTGTATTCAAATTCAGAGAGGTGGTGGTACTGCTCTTTACTACCACCAAGAACTAACATGCTTGAAAATAATTAGAACTAGAGACTGCTGTGGGGAGTATATCTTCGCCAGTTTCAGAGTCAAGGGTGCTGAGTCTGTTCTCTCTGTGGGTGCAGTCTATAGAATTCCTAGCACTGATGTGTCCGAATTGAACTCAAACCTTAGAAATCTAATACTAGATAACAGACTGAACAAAAACCATCTATTTATCGCAGGGGACTTTAATATTGACCTCTGCGAACCTGAACACCCTACTGCTGTTAGCTTCCTCAACTGTATGAATTCCTGCTTCCTCATACCCTTAAACACTAGACTTACTAGAATCACTGATAGTACTGCCACGACTCTAGATCACATCTGGGACCAACATAACCCTCTCCGCCTACTTCATGTATAATCACCGATAGCACTACAGACCATTACCCCACATTTCTCTTAACTAACATTAACAAACCACCTATAGAGACAAGGGAGTTAAGCTTTAGGCTGCACAATGAAACTGCAATAGGCAATTTTATAACTGCTGCTGCTAATGTCAACTGGGAGTCCGAGTTAGGTAACATAGGGGACATCAACCTAGCAGTGCAATCTTTTCATCAAAAAACTCTCAGCCTTTATAACTCCCACTGTCCTATGCTAACGAAACAAGTCACAACCAAAAGTCTAAACAATCCTTGGCTTACAAAGGGAATACTTAAATCCATTAATAAAAAACATGATCTTGAGAAGAACTATAAGTTTGGAACCGTCTCCAAAGAATTCTCAAAGAATTACTCGTTATTGCTATCTTAAATAATTAGAAGAGCCAAAACTAAATACTACAAAGATAAATTTACCCAAACAAAGATCAACATTAAAAAAACATGGAGCACAATTTCACAAATATTGGGATCAATGAAGATTTTAAATAACAAACCAATACTCCTGTCCAATAACGTTGGTCAGCTTTCAGCCTCTGATTCTGCTATTGAGTTCAATAGGTTCTTCTCTTCCATTGGGTCATCCCTTGCAAATGATATTCCATCTTCCAGTACTGATGTTAAGGACTATCTTACAGGTAACTATCCACAGTCTCTGTACCTAAAGCCTACAAATTCCACTGATGGTAATGAGATAATCCTTTCCCTTAAAATCAAGTCTAGTGTCCTTGAGGAGATACCAACTTTAATTTACTAAAAAGTCGCCAGATCTTTAGCCCTTGCTACTGCATTGCTCTTCAACAAGTCACTTGAACTCCAAACCTTTCCAGATATTCAAAAAGAAACGAGAGTAACCCCTGTTCACAAATGTGGTGATCTCACAGATGTTAACAACTACAGACCTATATCAATCCTGCTTAACTTTTCAAAAATATTTGAAAAACTAATCTACAAGCAGCTTTACTCTTATCTAGCCAAACACAATATACTTAGCTCTTGTCAATATGGCTTCAGACCCAAAAAAAGCACTAACGATGCACTTATTAGTATGATTAACTTGATTCATGCAGCTCTTGATAAAAATGAGTTCCCTGTTGGGTTATTTGTGGACCTGCGTAAGGTTTTTGACACTGTCAACCACCGAAAACCTTCTTCTTAAATTACATCATTATGGAGTCAGAGGATACTCCCTGCAATACCTCAAATCTTACCTTACTGACAGGCTCCAGTATGTTTCTGTGAATAATTCAATTTCTCCCACCCTACCCATCAACATCGGTGTTCCTCAGGGCAGCATACTTGGCCCTCTCCTCTTTCTCATCTACATTAATGACCTTCCAAATGCCTCCCAACACCTCAAACCAATTCTATTTGCTGACAACACAACCTACATTTACTCCAGTCCTGACCCCCTTGCTCTAAATGTCACAGTGAATACTGAGCTAATTAAAGCCCATCTTTGGCTAATTGCCAAAAAACTCACCCTTAACATTGACAAAACTTTTTATATTCTGTTTGGCAATAAATCCTCTAATCAAATAAATCTCAGGATAAACAATACCCAAATTTGTAACAAAATAGATGGCAAACTCCTTGGTGTTCTCATTGACCACAAGCTGAATTTCCAGGGACACATTCTAAAGATATCAAAAAAAGTTTCAAAAACTGTTGGCATTCTTTCTAAGATCAGATAGTATGTACCTCGCCCTGCCCTGGTGACACTCTATTACTCCCACATCTATCCATATCTCAACTATGGTATTTGTGCTTGGGGTTCTACTACCCAAAATAATTTACTTCCTCTAATTACTCAACACAAAGCTGCTATTAGGACAATATCCAACTCTGGCCCCAGACATCACTCGGTACCCCTACTCAAATCTCTGAATATGTTAGATATTAAGTCACTGCACATTCTCTCATGTGTATAATACATATATAAAATGATGAACTGTAATGCCAATCCTGACCTCAAAAGCTTCATTGAAGGTTGTAACAGAACCCATGAGCACCACACCAGAAACAAATACCGTTTTGATATTCCAAGAGTACAACTTAATCAAACTAGAAATGCTCTACAAATCAGGGGACCCAGAATGTGGAATGACCTTCTCAATCATGTTAAAGACTGTACCTCTCTCAACCAGTTTAAGATAAAAACTAAGCACTACCTAATAAATTCCCTGTAACCTACCTTACCCCTATATTGTCAACCAATGTCTGTTTTTTAAACAACCCTGTTTGTCGACCTAATTGTATTTGTGCTGCTTTTTCTGCCATGTTCCCCACTTTTTTGTTTTTAGTTTTATTTGTTCTCAATACATTTTATACTTTAATCTCAATTAGTATTAAGTTTTAGTCTTTAATGTTTTTCCTGCCCGAAACGCTTTGCGTAATAGTGGCTTTAGGCATTGTATGTACTAGCTCTATCTATAAATCTATCAATTTTTGTATAACCGCTTGTATGTATGTACTTTACCTGAATAAACATTAATTTTATTTATTTATTATTACCACCCACAGGATGGGTATAGGGTCCCCTACCACCCACTTACTCATCCACAGGATGAGTATGGGGTCCCCTACCACCAACAAGATGGGTATGGGGTCCACTAGCACCTACAAGATGGGTATGGGGTCCATACCACCAACAGGATGGGTATTGGGTCCACTACCACCCACAGGATGGGTATGGGGTCCACTACCACCCACAGGATGAGTATGGGGTCCACTACCACCGACAAGATGGGTATGGTGTTCACTACCATCAACAAGATGGGTATGGGGTCCACTAGCACCTACAAGATGGGTATGGGGTCCATACCACCAACAGGATGGGTATGGGGTCCAGTACCACCCACAGGATGAGTATGGGGTCCACTACCACCGACAAGATGGGTATGGGGTTCACTACATTCCACAAGATGGGTATGGGATCCACTACCACCCAGAAGATGGGTATGGGGTCCACTACCACCCACAAGATGGCGTATGGGGTCCACTACCACCCACAAGATGGGTATGGGGTCCACTACCACCCACAAGATGGGTATGGGGTCCACTACCACCCACAAGATGGGTATGGGGTCCACTACCACCCACAAGATGGGTATGGGGTCCACTACCACCCACAAGATGGGTATGGGGTCCACTACCACCCACAAGATGGGTATGGGGTCCACTACCACCCACAAGATGGGTATGGGGTCCACTACCACCCACAAGATGGGTATGGGGTCCACTACCACCCACAAGATGGGTATGGGAGTAGTAGGGTGTAAGCGCCACAGGTAACTTTTTTTCTGGCCAGAGGACCCCTGTGAGGTGTAAGCGCCACAGGTAACTTTTTCTTCTGGCCAGAGGACCCCTGTGAGGTGTAAGCGCCACAGGTAACTTTTTTTCTGGGGGAAAAAAATCATGTGTAGCGCTTGGGGGTTTTCAGGTGAATTTGGGGACTCACAGATTTGGGATTAAGGATTTCTTATGATTGAGTAATTTCCGAGATTTTAGAAGTATGGAATTCTTATGAGAAAAATAATTTCCGAAACTTAGAAGTTTGTTAAGGTCTTATGGGAGAAATAGCAATCTGTCGCCTCACCTGTGTTTACTTTAGACGTCAGCCAGACGCGGCCTTCAGGTCACCTCGGTAATCGTATCTTATCTTCTCCATAATAATATCTGGACCGTCCCTCTCTCTCTCTCTCTCTCTCCTCCTATTTCCTTACAGCTATTTTCAGAGTTTCAAATAATCATAGAAGTTTATTTATATGTTTATGACCGAATTCGTAAAAGGACCATTTTCAGAGAATATTGTCTTAGATGTTTTGTTAAGGAAAACAGACAACTTATCCATAACATTTAGTTTTATATCCATTTACGGCTATTTCACCTGTAAAGACCAAAATTGAACAGAGCCCAGTTTTAAGCTCATATTTCATCAGAGTCCAATTATCAACAGAAATTCGCCAGAGTCTACTTTGAGAGCAAAATTAGTCAGAGACAGTTTTAAGCTCATATTTCATCAGAGTCCAATTATCAACAGAAATTCGCCAGAGTCTACTTTGAGAGCAAAATTAGTCAGAGACAGTTTTAAGCTCAAATTTCATCAGAGTCCAATTATCAACAGAAATTCGCCAGAGTCTACTTTGAGAGCAAAATTAGTCAGAGACAGTTTTAAGCTCAAATTTCATCAGAGTCCAATTATCAACAGAAATTCGCCAGAGTCTACTTTGAGAGCAAAATTAGTCAGAGACAGTTTTAAGCTCAAATTTCATCAGAGTCCAGTTCATGATCGAAATTAATCAGAGTCCAATTAAAGACCCAAATTTGACAGAGACCACATTTTCGCTACTAGCAGTCCAATCCCCCTGAAATTTTAAACAGTCATATTTCAGACGTAGTAAATAAGATCAAGTCAGTTACCGAGCTCCAGCTCTTGTCCCCCTGTATTTGCATATTTTCTCTATATTCAGCTGTATTCTTCACATTTTTTCCATGTTTTCTGTGTTCATTCCATGTTCTATAAATGTTCACAGCATGCTCAGTTCAAATTTTTTCTGCCGTTTTCCCTGTATGTTCACTATGTTCTTTGTCATATTTTCATGTGCATCATATGTTCTCTGTATAACTTTTATACTCAATATTCATGTTCTCAATGTTCTTAGCTTGTTCTTCACATGTTCAGTGTTCATTCTTTGTATTCCCTATGTTCCTTATCATGTCTTCATATTCTCTATAAGTTCATATTCCCTGCATGTTCACTCTATTCATCAACTTTTTCTTACATGTTTTCTGTGTTCACCGTATGTTCACTGTGTTCATTCCCCTACTTAACCTCAATTTTTTATGTTCTTTGTTTCTTCCATTCACTAACTAGTTCTTTGTCAAATAATATTATACTGCATTACAGTTCCCTCAACAATTTTAGTCACCAAGTTTTTATTTGCAAAACTATGTCAAAGTAATTTTCGTAGTCAACTTAATAGTTCTACCAACCCTGTTCTTAAACAAATCTACACTTTATTCAGTTCCAAATTTACAAAGACAAACCTTTCTCGTAACTTCTTAACTAAAAATCTTTCGCCAATCAACTAAAACATAGTCACTTTCGTCATTTTTCAACTAAACTTATCCATAGTCAACAGAAAATAACCGTGTTCATCATGTTTCATTGTCATTTCTTATCTAAAAATTATCCGCCAATCATCAGAAAAGTCATGTTCATCATGTTTTGTCTTTTGCTCAACTAAAAGTATTCATCGGTCAACTAAAAATAGTTACTTCATCATGTTTCCTTGCCATTTCTTAACTGAAATATCACTTCTCTCATCTGAAAATAGTCAGGATTAATCTCATTCAACACCGTTCTTAACTAAAACAACCTTTCGCTTAGCTAAAAATTGTCAAAGGAATCTTTTCAGCACTGTTCATAACTAACTTTATCCATCGTCAAGTAAGAAAATATAGTCAAAGATATCTATCATCGTCGTTCTTAACTGACATTTATACTTTGTGGAGCACTAAAATAGTCACTGTCGTCATATTTTTTTCTTGTCTTTCCTCAACTAAAAAGAGTCAAATGTAACTTTTTCAACACTTTCGTAACTAAAATTATATGTCGCTAAGTAAGAAAAAATAGTCAAATGTAACTTTTTCAGCACTTTCGTAAAAATTATATGTCGTTAAGTAAGAAACTGGGCTGGGTAGATTTGATCAATTCTAGGAAATCTACTGATGATTGTACACTAAACTTACTTGGAGTGTATGGAGTTAGGAGTTCATTGAGTTTCTTTGCCAGGTGATAAGTTGGGGTTGGTATTTGGCTGATTATAGGGCGTAGTGGGTTACCTGGTTTATGCGTCTTAACATTGCCGTAGGCATATCCTAAGCCATAGTCGCCTTGAAGTTTATTGAAATGCACACTACCTTTCTTTGCGTTGATTGCTGTAATTGTTTTGTTTACTTTCCGCTTAAGGTCTTCTACGGGGTTCCTCGTGATTCGTTGAAATTTGGAGTCGTCACTTAGGATGTCGCTAATTTTGTTCATGTACTCATGGGTAGGAATCAATACATATGCTGCTGTTTTGTCGGCTTTTCTTATTGTTACGTCTTTCAGATTTTTTAGTTGTTTCGCTGCTTCTTTGAGTCGTGGGGTTAAGATTGTAGATGAATATGTTCCTCGTTTTTTCCCTGTTTCTGCAAGTAGTTCAGCTTGAAGTGTGTCAGTGGTGATGACTTTTTTGTTGTCTTCTGGCTTATGGATATCGTCCAGAAGCATTTCGATTTCCAGGCGTTTTTGATGCATCTTTGGTTTAGATAAGAATTGACAATTTAGACCAAGATTTAAGAGGTCTCGTTGGTCCTGGGTAAGATCATAAGAAGTCAGGTTAATGTAGCCATCTTTAGGACGAGGGATTTTTAACTGTCCACCGTTTAGGGCTGTTAACTTACGGAGTGTCTTTGTTTCTACAAGAGTTTTATGTTGTTGTTTCAGGTTAAATAGTTCACTGTTGATGGTTTGCTTGAGTTGGATAGGGATGTCGTACTGGGTCCATTTGTTTAACAGATGCTCAGCCTGCTCTGTAAAGGTTTGGAGGGCTTTCTTCTTCTTGTTTAGTTGATGCCGAATGAGCTCTTGCCTATACCTATAGGTAAACTCTGTATTGCGGACTGCTGGGTCATGTGGGTTTATATTGGTGTATACTGGCAGCAGGTTTTCTTTCAAACATGTTTCATTGAATATGACTGCATATTCTGTATTTATTATTTTCTGGTTTAGGGCTTCTATCCCTCTAACTATTTTCTTAGCATCAGGGCTTAATTGAAATAGGAGTTCTCCAAAACTCATTTTCGTACTTTTAAGGTGAAGAAAAGAAGTGATTTACTATATAGGCAGGGAAAAAACGAGGAACATATTCATCTACAATCTTAACCCCACGACTCAAAGAAGCAGCGAAACAACTAAAAAATCTGAAAGACGTAACAATAAGAAAAGCCGACAAAACAGCAGCATATGTATTGATTCCTACCCATGAGTACATGAACAAAATTAGCGACATCCTTAGTGACGACTCCAAATTTCAACGAATCACGAGGAACCCCGTAGAAGACCTTAAGCGGAAAGTAAACAAAACAATTACAGCAATCAACGCAAAGAATGGTAGTGTGCATTTCAATAAACTTCAAGGCGACTATGGCTTAGGATATGCCTGCGGCAATGTTAAGACGCATAAACCAGGTAACCCACTACGCCCTATAATCAGCCAAATACCAACCCCAACTTATCACCTGGCAAAGAAACTCAATGAACTCCTAACTCCATACACTCCAAGTAAGTTTAGTCTACAATCATCAGCAGATTTCCTAGAATTGATCAAATCTAACCAGCCCGATGGAATCATCGCTTCCCTGGACGTTGAATCCCTATTTACCAACGTCCCAGTCGACACAACCATAGGAATGATACTGGACAGAGTATACAGAGACGAGAGCACCCCCAAATTAGACATACCTGAGCCACACTTGAAAAGTCTTCTCGAAGCATGTACAAAGGAAGCCCCTTTCATCAGTCCACAAGGAGACATGTATTTACAAATAGACGGAGTAGCAATGGGCTCCCCCTTAGGAGTTTTATTTGCTAATTTTTATATGGGAACCATCGAAGACAGGGTCTTCAGTAGCAGACAAAAACCAACTGTATACTGCCGTTATGTAGATGACATATTCGTAATAGTAAAAGACTTAGATGAACTAATTGACCTAAAAAGACACCTAGAGAGAGAGTCAGTACTCCGATTTACACATGAAAATAGTGAAAATAACAGTCTGCCATTCCTGGATGTACTAATAACAAAAACAGGAACCTCTTTAAGCACCAACGTATATACCAAGCCCACCAACATAGGATTATGCCTGAACGGTAGAAGTGAGTGCCCCCAAAGATACAAAGCCAGTGTTCTCAATGCTTATATTCGTCGAGCGCTTACCCACTGCTCTGAATGGAGCAACGTGAGTAGAGAGTTTGAAAGAGTAACTCAGGTATTGGTGAACAACGGATATAGCAACGCGGAAATAAACGCTGCTATAAGAAGACACTTGGACCGTTGGTATAATCCAGAACCTAGAACAGATACCACAACACCTCCAATAAAATTATATTACAAATCAACCATGCACAGTGAACATATAAAAGAGGAAAGAATAATGAAAGAAATAATCCGTAAAGGAGTAAAAAGCATTACTCCAAACCAAAACATAAACCTGATAATATTCTACAAAACCAAGAAGACTTCCAAACTCCTTATCAAAAACAGCCCGAAGCCGACGGAGAACCCTCTACAGCAGTCAAGCGTTGTATACATGTACACTTGCCCCCACGAAGGATGTAACCTTCAATGTAAGTACATAGGTATGACGTCGACCAAGCTGACGAGGCGTTTGACATGCCATCTTCAATCCGGTGCCCCTAGGAATCACATGAGACAAGCCCATGACATTACTCTAACAAGAGAAATGTTGAACAAGAATACCTGCATAATAGACAAAACCCAAGATGCAAGAAGATTACAAATTCTTGAGGCAATTCACATAAGAATAGAGCGACCTACCATGAACACCCAAATCACGGAACTATTTACTCTACCCACCATGAGAGTAAGGACAAGACAAGAACATATCGATGCCAACACAGAAGACAATGTCCAACATAATAGGCCAATTACACTGGATTAATCTTTGTGTTTAGATAGGATCTGCCTCGTATGGGCCAATAAGCCTTCTGCAGTTACCCCTATGTTTCACCTCACATTTATCCCTTATGTATCCCCCCATGTTTTCACCTTTATTGTATTATCACCTGACCCAGTGCGGGTATAAAATCAACTAGTATTGTAAGATCTGTTCACTTGAGAATGAACCATGGAGGTTCGAAACGTGCAAATTATATATATAAGTGTAATACACTCTATAGTAAATCACTTCTTTTCATCACCTTAAAAGTACGAAAATGAGTTTTGGAGAACTCCTATTTCAATTAAGCCCTGATGCTAAGAAAATAGCTAGAGGGATAGAAGCCCTAAACTAGAAAATAATAAATACAGAATATGCAGTCATATACAATGAAACATGTTTGAAAGAAAACCTGCTGCCAGTATACACCAGTATGTATATGTATGTATGAGTGTGTACATGTGTATATAACATTAATAATTATGTAACTAGCGTCAAAAATTGTTATTTGCTTAGCTAAACGATCTAGAGGGTTAAGTTCCTGAACCGATTATGTGCCTCTGTAATCCTTTACACCACCGCCCAGGGGATGGGTATGGGGTGCATAATAAAGAAAGAAATTGAAATTGTCCAGCCAGGCGGGGAAAACAGGCTGCACAATACTGATAAAATATGTAATTCACAGAGATGAGCTGATAAACATTAATGTTTTTTTTTATTAAAGATACAGATATAAACTTTGTTTTCAAACGTTGAATGTAACAATATTTCAAGTATAAGAACCAAGATATATTTAGGACTTAACGATTTCCTATCAAGTTGCAAAGATACCTTAATTGCACTCTATCATCATCATTTATTAATGATGTTAATTATGACGCACGATCGATGTCTAGGTGAATTATGGCTGACACAGTCAGATTACATATAATCTAATTATGGCTGATTACATATGTCAGCCACAAGCAGGTAATTTTCAAAAGAAGGCCCAAAGCCTTGGAATGGCATCCACAAATACAACTCTTAACTTAATTATAAACCTTATATAATCCATATCATCAGAAATTCAGAAACATAAAAATATAGTTTCACATTTTTGTTATTAAAGTATATATTTTGAACCACATACTCATCCTGAGAGTCTTAGATTATTGTGCACCCCATAGTCATCATGGGTCCGATTCACGAAGCAGTTACGCAAGTACTTATTAACGTGTACATCTTTCCTCAATCTTTGCCGGCTTTGATAACATTTATTAAACAGCTTAAAAACATGAAAACTTCCCAATCAACTGTTGATATTGTTATAAACAGCCTCGTGGTGCTTCGGAGCTCATTAACTGTCTAATAATTGTAAACAAAGCCGCCAAAGATTGAGAAAAGATGTTTAGGTTCGTAAGTGCTTGCGTAACGGCTTCGTAAATCTGGCCCATGACACCCAAGGGGTCCGTGTAATTTCCCAAAGCTAATTACCCCAGAGGAACAGGCTTCCTCCGATTTGTAGTTTGGTCCACCAGGCTGTTTGACGCCGCTGTCATTCACACACACACATTATATGTTTATTTATTTATTTATTTATTTATTTATTTATTTATTTATTAATATATATTCAAGAAGGTACACTGGGGGTTAACAGATAATACAGAAATTAAGTTGAATTTATATATATATATATATATATATATATATATATATATATATATATATATATATATATATATATATATATATATATAGCTAGCTATGTGTGTGTGTATGTGTAGATATATATAGATATATATATATATAGGGGTACCACCACTGGTTTAATTAAAGGACCCACATCCTCGAAGAAGAAAATAAATAGTGTTCAGAGAAGACCTTGTGGATTCTCACTGAATACTTTAATCTTTTCCTCTCCTACCACCCCTATTATTTTTGTTTTTTTATATGATTTTATTGCAATGCTACAGTTTACAGAAAACCCACACTTATATAACAATATACCAATCAGTGTTCGAAGACCTCGTCCAGTTCCTCGGGGGTCGGGTGCGTACCCAAGATACAGCATATATATATATTTATATAGGGCATATGTTTTTGCATTTTTCCTGATTTGGCAGTAACTAATAATTATCCAACTTATTTGGATCATGATTATCTTCTTCTCATCAATGAGAGTGTTGTTTGGGCAAAGAGGGTTTTCGTGGTGAAAAACAAAGCCAGGATGTTGCTTTGGTATAGGGTGATAGGGTGATCGAGGCTCCAGATAGAATTTTTGTGCAAGGACTAGGTTACAGGAGAGTTGCAAAATACATTGAGGAGCCCATATTATGCATGAAATGTTCTCGTTGGGAACATATGGCTTGGAAATGCCAGTTTGACCCCAGGTGTTGATACTGTGGTAAGAAACACGACTCTCGAGAGTGTAGAGTCAAGATTAAAAACGGTGAAAAAATCGTACCATCTTGTTGCAATTGTCGAGGCAGCCATAATGCTGTTTCCTATATATGCCGCATGAAGCTTCATCTGAGACTCTAGGACACGTCCTACAAGCAGGATAGATGTATCCTCGAAAGAAGGAAAGATTGTGCAGCAGGAACATAGAAGGAACAGCTGGAAGCCAATGACAGCCCCCTATGAACAATGTGCGTGAGAAAAGAGCGGGGACAATTAAGGCGAGCCTAGGGAAAGTAGGAAACGCAGCTGAAAAAATTAAACCTTGTGGAAACAAGGTTCAGGACAGTATAGTGAACTCGGCCGGAGGTTGGTACTCAAATATTGGAATATCTAAAAAAAAAAAAAAAAAAAAAAACTAGACAAGAAGATCGAGACTTTAGAAAAATTAGCTATGGAGGATAGACGGGGTGAAGATGGTGGTGAAACAGGACGTAAAATAGAAAGTGAAACAGGACGTGAAATGGAAAGTGAAACAGGACTTGAAATGGAAAGTGAAACAGGACGTGAAATAGAAAGTGAAACAGGACGTGAAATAGTAAGTGAAACAGGACTTGAAATGGAAAGTGAAACATGTGTAGAAGAAAGTAAGGAAGAACATGAAGTATTGATGATAGAGGATAGTCAGGAAAAGGCACTTTCTAGTAGTGTTAGCGGTGTTCAACCTTCTGTAGTGACAGATGTTGAAACAAAGGTTAAAGTAAAACGGTATACAGAATTAAAAAATTGATATGAATAATATTACTTTTGATGTTAGAAGATGTTGTGCAAGTGAGGAGAAAGCAAAAACGTTACGGTTATGTGTTTATTAACGAATTTACGTGAAATAAGCATTGTTCTGAGAGAGAGTTGCTCTGTCGATCAGTTTGTGCGGGGTCGGAACTCGGCGATTATTAAAACACATGTATCTTCATTAGAACTTTATATATTTCTATGGTAAAGTAGTTAAAATGAAGCTTATATTTCTATCTTCCATAAGACATATAAAACATTTGTGTTTATTAACGAATTTACGTGAAATAAGCATTGTTCTGAGAGAGTTACTCCGTTGCTCGATCTGTGCGGGATCGGAGCTCGCCGATTATAAAAATACACGTATCTTCGCTTTAAATACAAATATGCGCATGGTAAGGCATTTAAAATGAAGATTATGTTTCTATCTTTCTTCAGACGTATAAAACTCTTACGTTTATTAACGATTCTGCGTGAAATAAGCATTGTACTGAGATGAATATTGCGGATTTCCAGCTCTACGACCGATGAAAAATGCAACTTTTATACAACTACAAATATCTTTAGTTTTACTTTAAATTTTGTCCTGAAAGAGTTTTCATATATAGATCCAGTTTCTGCCGTTCTTCTGACATAAAAAGACCTTTGGTTTAATAAGTTATTTAGATGTTTTCAACAATATTACTAGGGCGTTCACCAATTCTAACATGGGCGACCCTTTTGGAAACGCATGGAAACGCAACACTTTGGTTGACCCGATTGACAGACTGGTTATATTCCAACAGGGTCTGAGACAGTGGACACAATACACATCCTGTGTGTGGTAGTGGACCATAGACTCATCCAGTAGGCGGTAGTGGACCCCATACCTATCCTATGGGTAGTTATTGGGCCCAGACCTATCCTACAAATGGTATGGACCCCTTACCCACCTAACAGGTGGTAGTGGACCCTATACCCATCCTATAGTAGGTAGCGACACTATACCATTCTGTTTGCAGTAGTTTACCCCATAGACATTCCCACGTAACATCGTTTTCTGTCAACGTTCTTATAATACATTCTTTACAGATTTTTAAAGCACAAACTAGTGTATATAATGTTGATTGGTGAAGCATTATTTTATGTAATAATTTATAGTGCTTATTATAATTTACTAAGAACAACTAATATTCCTCAAAACAAAACTATGAACCTTCAATAGGATGTAGCTCATCTGTAATATTCTAAGAGCATGGACAACAGTAGGGTAAATTTCACAACCCATGTGGGACCTGAAAACTACAATTTTCATTATGACTATACCAATGACAGCTATTCTGCTATCTACGGCAATGAACGGGTACTGTGATACGTAAATTTGTACGTGAGCAAGAATTTGGGCCTTGGAAAAAATGTAACTGGGAATATACCACATATGTACTAATTCATATTCAACACATTGACTTTAAGAATTAAGTCATATATGTGCTGTATTGTGCGAGAGCGGGTTGCCCCATGCAGGGGACTTACTATTAGCAACCCCAATATCAGCAACTGGCACTCGTCTCACATCGCAGGCCCTCCGAATTGCTGTGGCTCTCCCCCTCGCTGCCCCAATCCACAGTGAATACAGGTGTATTTGCGGCGAGGCAGTGGCCGACAGGTACAGACGGCATGGCCTTCTCTGCCAAAGGACAGGAGAAGGCCTGTCTGTCTGATAATATATCATTTCTCTCCAGGTGTTCTACCCATTTAGTTTTAATTATTTTTTCCAATATTTTGACTATTACACTTGTCAATGATACCGGTCTATAATTAAGGGGGTCTTCCCTGCTTCCACTTTTGAAGATTGGAACTATGTTAGCCTTTTTTCCACACATCAGCTACAACTCCTGTAAACAGGGATGCCTGAAAAATCAGTTGAAGTGGAATGCTGAGCTCAGGTGCACATTCTCTCAGAACCCATGGTGAAACTCCATCTGGACCAACTACTTTGTTCTTATTTAGCTCCTTGAGCATTTTTTTCACTTCGTCTCTAGACACCTCTATGTTGTTCTCTGGAATTCTTATTGTGTCTGGCTCCCTGAAGATTTCATTTTGTACAAACACTCTTTGGAACTTTTCGTTTAATGTTTCACACATTTCCTTTTCATTTTCCGTGAATCTATTTCCCATTTTCAACCTCTGAATATTATCCTTTACCTGCAATTTGTTGTTTATGAATTTATAGAATAGACCTGGTTCTGTTTTTCATTTGTCTGCAATCCCTTTTTCAAAATTTCTTTCTGCCTCTCTAATCACTGCCGTGTAGTTGTTTCTCGCATCTTTGTATCGCTGGTATGTTTGGGGGTTTGGCCTCTTCCTGTATTGATTCCATTTTTGTGTCTTTTGGTCTGTAGTCGTTTGTGGGCGTAGTCGTGTGTGGGTGTAGTCGTGTGTGGGTGTAGTCGTGTGTGTGTGTGTAATTGTCTGTGGGTGTAGTCGTGTGTGGGCGTAGCCGTATGTGGGTGTAGTCGTGTGTGGGTGTAGTCGTGTGTGGGTGTAGTCGTGTGTGGGCGTAGTCGTTAAATTTAAAATTTAAATTTTGCCCCGAGGGGCGTGTTTATTGGGCAGCGCCACTCATGTGTGGGCGTAGTCGTGTGTGGGCGTAGTCGTGTGTGGGTGTAGTCGTGTGTAGGTGTAGTCGTGTGTGGGTGTAGTCATGTGTGGGTGTAGTCGTGTGTGTGTGTGTGTAGTCGTCTGTGGGTGTAGTCGTGTGTGGGTGTAGCCGGATGTGTGTGTAACTGGCCGAGGGTGTAGTCGTGTGGGGGTGTAGTCGAGTGTGGGTGTAGCCGGGTGTGAGTGTAGCTGGTCGTGGGTGTAGTAGTGTGGGGGTGTAGTCGTGTGTGGGTGTAGCCAGTTGAGGGTGTAGTCGTGTGTGGGCGTAGCCAGTTGAAGGTGTAGTCGTGTGTGGGTGTAGTCAGTTGAGGGTGTAGTCATGTGTGGGTGTAGCCAGTTGAGGGTGTAGTCGTGTGTGGGCGTAGCCAGTTGAGGGTGTCGCCTGGGTACACGTGAGCGGTGGAGACAGGGGACAGGACATGCTATATAACAGTCGTCGGTGACCGTGTCTGAACACTCCCGAGAGCTTTGAAATTATGAAACGAAATGTTGTAGATATTAAAAAAAATCGTAAATATGCAACAAGGAAATAAGACATGTCAATGCAATGTTATTATTGCGGGTTTAAAAATATAAAAATTGATGGAAATATTTTTGAATTCAGATGATATAATGTTTTAGTTAGTTAGTTTAGTTCATTTATTATGCACCCCATACCCATCTTGTGGGCGGTAGTGGAAAGGGTTACAGGTTATCTTGAATTTATCTTGAGATGATTCCAGGGCTTTTTTAGTGTCCCTGCGGCCCGGTCCTCGACCAGGCCCTCCACCCCCAGGAAGCAGCCCGCGACAGCTGACTAACACCCAGGTACCTATTTTACTGCTAGGTAACAGGGGCATAGGGTGAAAGAAACTCTACCCATTGTTTCTCGCCGGCGCCCGGGATCGAACCCGGAACCACAGGATCACAAGTCCAGTGTGCTGTCCGTTCGGCCGACCGGCTCCCTTCAGAGGCCTCTGCAGGGAGTGCCTCCCTACAGAGGCACATAATGGGCTCAGGGACTGAACTCCACAATTCATTTAGCTAAGCAAGATACAATCTTGATGAGCTAGTTACAAAATTCAATATAAGTCGTCACATCAACAATAGGTTCGAGATCGACCTCAAGTACAGATTCTAAATTAAGCAACTGACATATGTGGAGAGCTAGTGTCAAAATTTATATGTTTGTCCTGCACACCGCCCCCCATCCAGTGGGCAGCGGTGGATAGGTTACAATTACTCAGTTACTACCTACAGTTAGCAAACTGGGGATATTTGGCTAAAATTTCTGGTAGCAGATCATTTTGAATGAAATATTTACACATCGCTGGAACATTGGTTATAGAATTGTCTCTAAATTCATGTATCTTTTCGCACTCCATCACATAGTGACGGAGGGTGTGCGAATAATTTTGTTGACACAGTTTACATTTGGTCAGGTCTACATCAGCAGATATTGAGAATTCCCAGAGATACTTGTAACCGAGTCTAAGCCGAGCAGTAGTAACATCTAGAAGTCTGCTGATTTTATTGGATGATCCATAGATGTGTGGCTCCTCTTGCATGATAGTATGATGATAGATGGAATTACTGGTGTCAATTTCACTTTGCCTCAGATCTACAAGATCTTGTTGAAGTTCTCGGTGTACTGCTGCTCTCAGATTGCTCATTGACAATCCAAGGTTACACTCAACGGCTCCTTTAAAGGCAGATTCTTTAGCTAACGTATCAGCTCTGTCATGCATTCGGAGGCCAACATGAGATGGAGACCACATGAAATGGACTCTGTTACCATTCTTAGCAATTTTGTTGTATTTGTGTCTAGCTTCGGACACGAGCATGTTACAGTTATGTCTTAAAGAGTTGAGAGCATTTAAGGATGATAAGGAGTCACTTACAATTAATGTATCAAGTTTGGAGACTTGTACACATTTCAGTGCAAGGATCAAGGCAAATAGTTCAGTCTGAATGGTAGAGGCCCAGTTGTTTATACGGACTCCCCACTCATAGTACAAGCCCTCGCCCATTGTCAGAACAACTGCACTTCCAGCTGCACCCGTGGTGCGGTGTAGGGAACCATCAGTGTATATGATTTGAGAGAGAGAATGCTCTGTGGACAGAGCATCAATATGGCTTAAGGCGTTGAGCTTTGCCTCAAGACGAAGCTTGTGCTGATCTCTAATTTGCTTCTTGGGTGGAAAGGGAGGGATTAAAACTGGAAAGGGTGTAACCTCCCACGGTGCAGGAAAGTGCCGTTGTTGTTTCTCTTTGTACAAATCATGAACCTGATACATTCTGAGTTGAGTTCCAGTTTTTGTTATCCATTTGGAACAATGCTGATCTTCAATAAAGAAATTCTGGAGGGCTTCTGTGCAAGGACTAGGATGAGTTAGCCTAAGCATTTTTATACCAATTTGACAATTAATTTCAGTAACACGATCAACAACGCTCAGAATATTAAGTTCCTTTCTCATATTAAGTATCTTTGTGGTACGAGGGCACCCAAGGATTATCCTCAAGGCTTCGTTCTGCAATTTTTCAAGCCCTCCAAGTTTTCTTTCAGGCATCAAAACAAGCAGAGGTGCAGCATAATCCACTAAAGATCTGATGTATGCAAGGTACATCATTTTGACAATTCTGACATTGGCACCATAGCCTGGGTGATAACCTGCAACAGTCTTGAGAGCTCGGAGCCTCTCTTTATACTGACGACAGAATCTGAATACAACAGGACCATACAGTGGCACCTCAAGGCCAAGGTATTTGAATCTGTTTACATAGTCAAGCTGGGAGCCATCAGACAGTTGCATCTTGCGAACAGCTCCTCCCTTCCTGAGTGGGCGCCGATTTAGTATCTTTGTTTTCTCTGCTGAGATAATTAAACCTAGGTCCTGACATGAGTCTAATACAGAGTTAAGAGTGTTCTGCGTGTTAGCATACCCAGTGGTGTGTATCATTATATCATCAGCATAGCTAATGATGTGGACGTTGGGTTTGCTCGGTATAGAGTTTAACAGCGTGTTTATTAAGATATTAAATAAGGTATGACTGAGGACACCACCCTGCGGGGTACCTAATTCACAGTCTCTTGTTACACTCCTATGCCCCTGGAAAAATACAGATGACTTCCTGTTGGATAAGTAACCCCTGATCCAACAAAGAGGCCGACCACCAATATTCATTCTTGCAAGCTCACTCAAGATAACATGTCTATTTGCAATATCAAAGGCAGACTTAAGATCTAGGAAGGTGGTATATGACTTTTCAGTGTGCAGGGTAAGAAAGGTGGTGATGCAATGATGCACACTCCTTCCATGCATGAAGCCATATATCTGGGGGGATAGCATGGTTCTTATTCTATGGAGGAGACGATTTAGGACCATTCTCTCGAATGTTTTGCAAATGCAGCTAATAAGGGAAATTGGGGGGAAAGCATTCTCTTGATTTGGCTTGGGAATTGGAATGATTATACTGTTGGTCCAAGAGTTAGGAAGCTCCCCAGTAACATAGCTCATATTATACAGCTCAAGCAGGGGATTCCCTGGTACTAAAGGGAGCAGACGCAATATGTCATAAGTGATACCATCTTCACCGGGGGATGTGGCTTTGCCTTTGTTTAGGGCCGCGAGTAATTCAAACTCAGTAAATGGCACGTTGCATTCATCTTCCTTGTGGAGCATGAAGTCAACGAGCCTTTCTCGATCTCCGTAACCAGCATTTAATCTGAACTGTATGTCTGGGGGAAGATTATTGAAGCTAGAGGTGGTTGCCCAAGCATCGACTAACTCGTTTGCTCTGTGTAGAGGGTGAGGGTGTGCTACTTGGCCGATCTTATCGCCTTTAATTCTTTTAATATCCATCCATGCCCTGCTGAGGGGGGTGTGAGAATTGAGACTGTTAACAAAAGTTTCCCAGTTATCTTGCCTGAGCTCTGTCATGCGCTCCCTCGCCTTGGCTAGGGCTTTCTGAAAGAGCTTGAGCATTGCTGGCGCACGTGTTTCCCTATATGCAAGCCCAACTCGTCTGGCAGTGCGTTTCAAAGTACGCAGTTTGGGGTCATTGTAATAGGTATGGCGTTTATTACCTTTCATATCGTTCCGACTATTGGATGGTGCAGGGGGCCGACCTAAAGGGTCAGCAAACATCTGAATGCTCTGTACTAGACCGTCGTTAAATGTCTGGACTGTGGAGGGATCATAAGTGCTGTACCACTCTGACACATGAGCAACAAAGTCTTCACGTCGAGCAGGAGGAACACTGAGCCGTTTGCGTTTGAAAGTCCCACCGGGCAGGATGGTATTTCCTATACATAGAGTAGTCAATCTAGGGTGATGATCTGACAACAAATCTGTTACAATAGATGATGTGCACCAGACGTGAGAGACGTTGAAACCAACACAGAGGTCTAGAATGCCTCCACAAATAGGCGTGGGTTCAAGGTCACCCACAATCTGCACATCTTGGTGACTATTTAGTAGCGACAGCAGTTGATTCCCATTACCGTTACTGAAGCGAGAGCCACCAATGTCCTTGTGTCTAGCATTGTAGTCACCAAGAATGATGGTGGGCTCTGCTTGAGCGCAGGCCGGAAGATCAATTTAATTTAACTTTCCTGCTGGAGCATATAGATTAAATACATTGAGAACAGAGTTGCCCACATAGATCCTCACTCCATGATACTGTTGACCGGCAGTTTGTTTTTCTGGCAGAAGTTGATGGGGTAGGGATTGTTTGATGTATAGAATGCAAGAGTTACTGGATCTGAGGTTGTAAGAAACAAATGAGGGCAATTTCGGGGGTGAGGATCTTGCGGGAACTCTGCACTCCTGGAGACATACAATGTCGATGTGTTCAGTTGTTACTTTGTGATGTAAATCTGAGAACCTTTTTTTGAGGGACGCAATGTTCCAGCTAAGGACGGATAACTTAGTTAATTGTGCATTTAAAGTCAGCATTATATATTGATATTATTAGTTCACTTAATATATATTATCTAGATACATATTATCTATTGCACTACGATATAAGTCCAGGATGTCCTCCCAACGACTATAAGAAATATTGCCGGAACAACCGTGGACATCTTCAAGAGGAAACTGGACGGTTTTCTATGAGAAGTTCCGGATCAGCCGGGCTGTGGTGGGTACGTGGCCCTGTGGGGCGCTCCAAGCAACAGCCTTGTGGACCAAACTCTCACAAGTCGAGCCTGGCCTCGGGCCGGGCTTGGGGAGTAGCAGAACTCCCATAACCCCATCAACCAGGTATCAACCAGGATTGAGCTTAGTAGTGTGGGCTGGGCCTTCTCCTCTCCCCCTTGGGTCCAAGGTCAAATGGTGGCCGGTCTTGAGGCATGACTAGGAGAGCTCCGTGGGGGGTGATATATGATACCCTAGTGGAGGGAGTAAAGTCCCAAGGCGTGAGGTTATAGGATCAGTAGCACCATCCCCCGCTGTTTAACTGTACCCTCATGTAACACAAGGCCAAGGTGAGTGGCGCAGGATAGAATTGGCGACCTTGCCAGGATGCGTTGATCAGGCTGCAGTGTTGCCAGGGTACGTTAATCAAGCTACAGTGTTGCCCAAATTTCAAGACAGTGTTGCCAGAGTACAAATACAGTGTTACCAGTGTCGTGACCAGGATTGCTAGTGAACTCAGTGAACAGTGACAGTGTTGCCCAGTAGTGCAGAGACTGGAATAGTGAAACCAGTGAGATAGCAGTGCTATAGCTCAATTATTGGGATGGAGGAGGATAGAGTGGATAGATTTATTGCGACAAGGGATGAGAGAATTTTGAAAGAGTGTACCAGGGCCCAGCTCCAACAAGTGGTAGGCCACTTGGGGATCTGACTGAGGACGACTAAGGTAGTGGAGCATAGGCTAGAAATAATGGCACAACTCACAGCTCGAGAAGAGATGACAGGGGAAGAGCCATCTTGAGAAGGGACGTTCCAAGGTGAACCGTTCCAACTAGAGCCATCCGAAGTGCCTAACAGTGTGGGGAGAACTCACAGTGAACATGGGAGCAGTGGAGGATCCAGCTGTAATAAGAAGAGCCTGCAACTGGAGATAATGAAGATGCAACTGGAAGCCCAGCAGCGACGAGAGGAGAGAGAAGCGCAAATGCTGCGAGAGGAATGTGAAGCTCTGCTTCAGCGAGAGGTGCGTGAAGCTCGGATGCGGTGAGAAGAAGTAAAGAGACAACTGCGACTGGAGGAGATAAAGGCAAAGAAAGAAGTTGAACTGCGTCGCGTTGAGCGCGGGCTGCCCTCACTACCTGCACGGCAGGATGACCTCAAGGTAAGGGAACGTGACTTACCTACCTTCGAACCACAAGAAGCTGAGGCGTTCTTCGAACACTTCGAACGGATAACGACTCCGAAGGAGTGGCTGGAAGACGATTGGGCTGCTCTGGTCCAGAGCAGGTTGACTGGTGAGGCCCGGGAAGCCAACAACATGCTGGACCTAGAGGAATGTGCTAGTTACGACGCGATTAAGAGTGCAGTGCTCCACTCATTCCGGCTGACTCCAGAGATGTACCGGAAGCGGTTCAGAAAGTGTACGAGAGCGTCGGGAAAGTCTTACGCCGAGACCGCCAGGGATATGGAACGGAAATTCCTACAATGGTTGAAGGCAGAGGAGGCAGAGTCAGCGGATGAGATCAAACGACTGATAGTGATGGAGAAGTTTATGTCAGTGCTCCATCCTGAGTTGCGAGTAAGGGTGAGAGAAGCAGGTATTAAGGACATTAAGGCTGCTTCAGACAGAGCCGACATGTTGGAGGAGGCACTACATCTCAGGAGGGAGGGGCCGCCCAGACACTCGCCTTACCCCAGGTCGGGAGGGAACTTTAGGAGTTCAGGAGGAGCGAGGGTGGGCGGGGACTCTCCCAAGAGTAGTGTACCCAGTGAAGTGACTCGGTTCAAGAGCTCAAGGGACGCGGGGAGGAAGCCCCAAGCTGTGAGCAGTGGACCTAGCTCGGGAGCGAGTGCTGCTGCCCGGGAACCGACGACGGGGAGTCCAAGGAGGACCCAGGGAACCTCTACCGTTGGTGCTACCAGGATGACTGGTAGAGGATCGCCTGGGAGAGGTAGTCGGTGTTTCAACTGTGGGGGACGAGGACACTGCGAGGGAGTGCGGTCGTCCCAGGCACGGAGAGAACGTGGCTTTCGCGAGAATAGGAAGCAAAGAAGCCAACGAAAGGTGATTTGCCGGTGATGAGGGAGAAGAGGATTCACCCCTTTGTGTGTGAGGGGATGGTGAAGATAAGAGGAGCTGATCCCGTGCCAGCAAGGATGCTGATGGGCACGGGATCCGACTTCACCCTTGTTAGTGGTCAAGTGGATTAAGGCGTCTTGTACATACCAGTTGCGTGGCTCCTGGGAGTATGGGTTCGAGTCACTTCTGGGGTGTGAGTTTTCAGTTGCATATTGTCCTGGGGACCATTCAGGCTTGTTCGCATTTGTGTTCCTCACGTGTGCCCCAAAGAATGAGGTGATTTGGTAAAATGCTATGCCCAAGATTACTATCCGAGTGCCGGCGGTGGGGTGGTTCAAATAGCCTCGGCTATCACCTCATTATGTCCGGTCGTGATGGTCAAGTGGATTAAGGCGTCTTGTACATACCAGTTGCGTGGCTCCTGGGAGTATGGGTTCGAGTCACTTCTGGGGTGTGAGTTTTCAGTTGCATATTGTCCTGGGGACCATTCAGGCTTGTTCGCATTTGTGTTCCTCACGTGTGCCCCAAAGAATGAGGTGATTTGGTAAAATGCTATGCCCAAGATTACTATCCGAGTGCCGGCGGTGGGGTGGTTCAAATAGCCTCGGCTATCACCTCATTATGTCCGGTCGTGATGGTCAAGTGGATTAAGGCGTCTTGTACATACCAGTTGCGTGGCTCCTGGGAGTATGGGTTCGAGTCACTTCTGGGGTGTGAGTTTTCAGTTGCATATTGTCCTGGGGACCATTCAGGCTTGTTCGCATATATATATATATATATATATATATATATATATATATATATATATATATATATATATATATATATATATATATATATATATATATATATATATATATATATATATATATATATACATTTAGCAACCCTCTTCTAAATCAATATGATGAGCTCCTAAGGTCAATATTCAGGAATGCGCTCATCCTAGATTTAGATGACAGTCGGTGAGACCAAGCAACACTACCAGTGAGATTTGGAGGGATAGGCATACGAAAGGTAACAGAGGTAGCACTTCCAGCATTCTTATCCTCATGTACAGCAGCCAACGAATTCGTAGGGCAGATCCTACCAGAGCGTACGAGAGAGACAGCGGGAACTCATGATCAAACGTTCATCGAAGTAGCCAGACAATGGGACACCATTGCACAATCTCAACCCCGACCACAAGTCCCAAAGACCACAAGCAGGCCCACTGGGATAGCCCCATAATGGAAAAGACTGTCACAGCAATGATTGACAACGCTGATGCTGAAAACAAAGCCCGCCTCCTAGTGGTAACAGCACCCCACGCCGGGGATTTTTTATTTGCTGTGCCCAATGCAGCCCTGGGAACTCGCCTCAATCATGACGCTCTCCGCATTGGAGTTGCAATTCGCCTTGCTGCCCCATCCTCACTGAGCATAGGTGCATCTGCGGAACTGCAATGGCAGCCCAATATGGTCGTCATGGTCTGGTATGTCATAAATCACAGGGTAAGATTGCAAGACATGAAGAAGTCAACGACATCATCAAGAGGAGTCTCGCCACAGCCCGCTGCCCGGCACAAAGAGAACCACACTTATCCAGACCTAACGACCCTCAGAAGCGCCCTGATGGGGTCACCTTGCTACCTTGGAAGGATGGTAAGCAAGTGGTATGGGACTACACGTGCGCTGCCACACTGGCCAGGACCTACCTCCACCACAGCACACGTGAAAGGGGTGGGGCATATTCTTTCAGGGAATCGCAGAAAATTATTAAATACAGGGGTCTGGTACACTGCTGCAGCTTTGTTCCGATCGGCTCGGAGACCCTCGGTTCGTGGGGAAAATGTGCATTGAAGTTCCTGAAGAAATTGGGGGACAAATTGATCAGCGCTACAAAAGATCAGCGAGCAAAAAGTTTCTTGTTCCAGCACCTCAGTGTTGCGATTCAGAAGGGAAATGCCTGTTACATCATGGGCACTAGTCCAACTTCAGAGGAATTCGAAGCAGTGTTTGACTTGCAACAATGATCGAACCTGTCTGTGACATTCATCAATGTTTCCCTTACCTGGTTGATACCTGGTTGATGGGGTTCTGGGAGTTGTTCTACTCCCCAAGCCCGGCCCGAGGCCAGGCTCGACTTGTGAGAGTCTGGTCCACCAGGCTATTGCTTGGAGCGGCCCGCAGGGCCACATACCCACCACAGCCCGGCTGATCCGGAACTTCTCTTAGAAAATCGTCCAATTTTCTCTTGAAGATGTCCATGGTTGATCCAGCAATATTTCTTATAGTCGCTGGGAGGACGTTGAACAACCGCGGACCTCTGATGTTTATACAGTGCTCTCTGATTGTGCCTATGGCACCTCTGCTCTTCACTGGTTCAATCTTGCATTTTCTTCCATATCGTTCACTCCAGTACGTTGTTATTTTACTGTGTAGATTTGGGACCTGACCCTCCAGTATTTTCTATGTGTATATTACTTGGTATCTCTCTCGTCTCCTTTCTAGAGAGTACATTTGGAGAGCTTTGAGACGATCCCAATAATTTAGATGTTTTATCTCGTCTATGCGTGCAGTATATGTTCTCTGTATTCCCTCTATTTCAGCAATCTCTCCTGCTCTGAAGGGGGAAGTGAGTACTGAGCAGTACTCGAGACGGGACAACACAAGTGACTTGAAGAGTACAACAATTGTGATGATTGTGACCCTGGATTTGAAAGTTCACCTAATCCATCCAATCATTTTTCTGGCTGAAGCGATATTTGCTTGGTTATGCTCCCTAAACGTTAGATCGTCGGACATCATTATTCCCAAATCCTTGACATGCGGTTTTTCTGCTATGGGAAGATTCGATTGTGTTTTGTACCCTGTATTATGTTTAAGATCCTCATCCTCTCATTGTCGTGTTTTTCAAGAGATCCATAACCTTCAAGCACTTTTAGTTGTATTTTTGTATCAACCCATGTATATCTTGTAACCATCAAATACATAATATATATATATATATATATATATATATATATATATATATATATATATATATATATATATATATATATATTTATATTTATATATATATATATATATATATATATATATATATATATATATATATATATATATATATATATATATATATATATATATATATATATATATATATATATATATATATATATATATATATATATATATATATATATATATTCTTGTGTGTCTTCCCATTACCTTACCACAGACGAAAGGACAAACTTTTCTCTTTTTTTTTGTGATGTGACGAGGCCCTGCCCCCAGCTTTTGAAACAGCCGAACACCAACGCTTTACCATCACATTACGTGGGGGCCTGTCCACGGAGCTTCACTCAGGTACTGGTGCCAAGTAGTAAATTTATGGTAAGCGTATTTGGCTTTGGTAACGTAGCTTTTCACTATTTTTAATATTCAATTTTATTTTCATACGGTGCTGTGTGTATTGTGCATTCCGAGAGTAGCATGTGGTGAAGTTGATACAACTTTGGATTACATGGTGACTGTAGACCTCAGTCATTCTCTTAATTGGTCATCTCTCCCTCCGTGTTATTACTCGTGTTTACCATCTTTTGTCCCTAGGATATTTCTCATATTTTCGGCAGATCATCATATTGGTACCCTGGTACTGTGGTCTGTCCCCGGGTCAAGTGCACCTAATCTTCTGCAATCTGACAGTAGGAGGATAAAGAGGGCCATAGTTCCTCTCGCACGAACTTTAGTTGGTGAATTGGGACCTCGGCAGCAGTTCTCGTCACCAGTTGACACCTCGCACCCCTACACGTCAGTCAGAGATGATGATATTTACATTGGTAGGGAATTAGCCTACTTTTTTCAGAGCACAAAAGTTCGCTAATTCTGTAAGTATCATATTAATTTCAGTGGGAAAAACTTGCTTATGTCCTATAGACTCGGCAAGGTATGCCTACATCCTTGGACTACCTATTTTACTTTTGAGGCAATTAACTGTTTCATTTGTTTTAGAAACTCAGTTTCGCTTGTTTAGTAGGATTTTCTTGCCCTTATCCTCTTACATGAGTACCGGGTACAAGATTTCCTGCGACCTTGATTTATTAATCATTTACCATCTTGAAATTAACATTAATTGTTAACGATTCCACAGGATAGGTACCAGTTGCCACGTTGTCCTGTTTCTGACATTCACCATATCACAACAGTATATTCGTTGTGCATTTATTTGCTAATTTTACCATGTTTCGTCTCCAAGCTTTCCGTACAGATCCAGCAGGTGAAATAGGCACTTTAAGTCGTGCCAAGAGGACTGATTACGAACTCTTGCACATGAGTATCAACTACAAGTTCCCTACCAAGTCAACAAAAATGAAATACATAACCTGTTACTGGATCATCTCTTAGAGGAAGGTAAGATAGACTGTGAAACTCACGAAACTTACTTTATTGCAGATAAAACTGATTTGGCAACGATGAAACTCAAATTAGAGCTGGCCAAGATCGAACGCGAACAACAAAGAGAAGCCCTCGAGCAACAAAAGGAAGCAGCTGCCATAAGAAAGGAAGAAAAGGAACGAGAAGCTGCCTTGAGGAAGGAAGAACAAGAACGTGAAATCGCCCTCAAGGAACGTGAGATTGCAATACTCCGTGAGCAGGACCGTATACAGCTTGAAACAAAACAACGCCAATTGGAGATGCAACACGAACATGACAAACAACAAGCAACTCTGGCTATGGAATGTCGTCAACGAGAATTCGCGTTGGAAACTTCACACCTCGCTCAACGCCAGCAAGCTACCGCCAATCTTCCCGTCAGTTTCAATATATCACATGCAAGTAAGTTAATGCCACCATTCGTAGAGACAGAAGTTGATGTGTTTTTCACCACCTTTGAAACCCTTGCTAATCAACTTAGTTGGCCTGCCGACCAATGGGCAACCCTTCTCAGAGTACATCTTACAGATAGAGCTGCAGTTACACTCAGTACTTTGGCGTCTGAGAATGACTACCAGACTCTGAAACAAGCAGTGTTGGACGCCTACCTTCTCTCCACCGAAAGTTATCGAAGGAAATTCCATGACCACCTAAAGGCAAGTACCACTACCTTTTTAGAATTTGCTAATACCAAAAGGAGATATTTTATGAAATGGCTGGAAGCAGCACATGTCTCTACCTTTGCAGAACTCGTCAACCTCATGTTAGTTGAAGAATTCTTGAGGCGTGTGCCGCCTCCTGTCCGTCTATATTTAGCAGATAAAGAAGAAACCGACTACCTAAAGTGTGCTAAGTCGGCTGACACTTACAGCCTCATCCACCGGCTGACACCCGAACCATCTTCCAGTAAGAAGTCGTGGTACAGTTACGAGAAAGTGAGTACCGATCAAGCTGGCTCGCAATTATACTGTAAGTATTGTAGACTCTATGGACATACCATAGATAAATGTGGTAAGTCTCAATACAAAGGAAATACCGAATCGCCTAAACCCAAACAGACTCCTCCTAAGTCCGGTAAGCCTGTGATGAATGTTAGTGTTCATGTTAATGATCTTTCTCTTTTCAGTAACCACCTGTATACTAGAACTGTCTCTACCAACGGCTCAAATCCGGAGGGACGTTTCAAACTGAAGATCTTGAGGGACACAGCGGCTCTTCAATCGATTATTTTGAAGTCGGCTGTGCCCAACATCGCCTACACCGGAGAAACTGTCTTCATCACTGACCTCACTGCTACCACTCCTTACCCTCTCGCCAGAGTCCACCTGGATTGTCCCTTCGTGACCGGAGAAGTCCAAGTCTCCATCAGGGAAAAGCCTTTTCCCATGCCTGGAGTGCAATTTCTCCTGGGCAACGACTTGGCAGAAGACCTGCAACCGACCAACCTGATCGTCATGGACAAACCCCAGGTGTGTACCTCTGTAATGGATAATCCCATCTTTGAGTATGTTCCAGCAAAGGTTCAAGAGAGTGATGAAGTTTCTCCTCCGGTTTTAGTGACCACCCTTGTACAAGCTGCACGATCACAGCCAGCTGACTCTACTACTACCGCTGTCCCTCAAGACCCTCAGAAACTACCCCCGAATCTGACCAAGTTGGAGTTCCGTAAGTTACAGAGGGAAGATCTTACCTTGACGCCATTATTTTCCCAGGCTGAGACTCAACCTGACAGTATTCCTGGGTTCTTCCTAGAGAACGAGTTGCTTTACCGCAGATATAGACCCAGTAAACTGAAGGAGGAGGACGATTGGGCCAACGTCGAACAACTAGTGATTCCTGCCAGCCTGCGGCCCACTATTCTACACCTGGCCCACGGAGCACTCTCCCACTACGGATTTAACAAGACCTACCATGGAATCCGTCAAGACTACTACTGGCCAGGTATGGTAAATAGCGTCAAACAGTACGTTAAACAGTGTCATACATGTCAGATGGCAGGTAAACCGAACATCTCTATTCCCAGAGCACCACTGACTCCCATACAGGTGCCTGCGGAACCTTTCCACAGATTTATTATAGACTGTGTTGGTCCTTTACCTCGGACCAGTTCAGGTAACGCCTATATCTTAACCATCCTGTGTCCTACCACCAGATTTCCCATAGCAGTTCCAGTAAAGAACATTACGGCTGCTACGGTTGTGAAACATTTATTGAAGATCTTCACCCAGTATGGATTTCCAAGGGAGGTTCAGAGCGACTGTGGCACCAACTTCACCAGTGATCTCTTCAAGAGGACACTGGAAGAGTTGTACATCAAACAGGTATTGTCCAGCCCCTATCATCCTGCTTCACAGGGTTCTCTTGAGCGTAGTCATCAGACTATTAAAGCACTCCTGAAGAAGTTTTGTAATGAAACCTCTAAGGATTGGGATAAGCAAATCGACCTAATAATGTGTATCTATAGAAGTCTTCCCAATGAGTCCCTAGGAGTATCTCCTTATGAGATGCTCTACGGACGTAAGTGCCATACTCCTTTCAAGGCTTTCAAAGACTCTCTACGAGATGCCACCTTCAGTGAGCATCAGAATGTGCCCCAGTTTCTTCAAAACCTACAACACATTCTAGAGAGGGTCCACAGTTTTGCCCAAAATAATCTATTGAAAGCACAAGAGAGGATGAAGACTCATTACGACCAGACTAGCAAAGTAAGGAAATTTAAACCGGGAGACTTCGTACTTGCTTATTTCCCTATCCCAGGTTCTCCTTTACAAAACAGGTTTTCAGGACCCTACCGCATCAAGGAGTGCAGAAACAACCATAACTACGTTCTAGAGACTCCAGATAGGCGGCGGAAGACCCAGTTGTGCCACGTCAACCTCCTGAAGCTATATAACGGTACTCCTCCCACTGTCATGATTAATTACTCTTCCTTTAAAGAGCCATACATCCACAGTGAGACCTTCCCTGCTTCTCCTCCCAAAAGCACTGACAAGGAGTCAGCGCTTTCTAATTCGGAAATCCCAACTGATCTTCCCAATTATTTTCAGGACAATCATAGTGCACCTCTCATCAAGATCTTCAAAGAACATCAGGAGTTGTTCCGAGATGACCCCCAAGAGTGTAAAGTTACCCTAGCAAGAAGGCCTAGCAAGAATCAGCCCTAGCAAGAAGGAAGTCATGCGTGCTGAGGTGCAGTACCTCTTGGATCATGGACTAGCTACACCTTGTGAGTCCCCCTGGGCCTCACCCTGTATCTTGGTGCCAAAACCCCAAGGTAAGGTGAGATTGTGTACGGATTTCCGTAAGTTAAATAATGTGACTGTCAAGGATGCATACCCCTTGCCAAGGATAGATGACATTCTTGACGCCATTGGTAATGCCCAGTACTTGTCCCAAGTGGACTTGCTTAAGGGGTATTACCAAGTATGTCTAACAGAGCGAGCCAAAGAAATATCTGCCTTTATCACTCCCTTTGGACTTTTCAGATATGAACGCCTTCCTTTCGGACTATGTAATGCCCCGGCCACCTTTCAGAGAGCTGTCAACCGCGTCATCCAGGGCGTGGATAACACCTACGCCTATTTGGATGATATTGTCGTAGCATCCAACACCTGGAGCGAACATCTGCTCCAGCTGCAACGACTGTTCGCCAGGCTCCTGACAGCCGGCCTCACCATCAACCTGGGCAAGTCCACTTTTGCCAAAGATATCACCAAGCCTTTCGTCCTTCATGTCGACGCCAGTGGTACCGGCATCGGTGGTGTCCTGATGCAGCAATTAGGCGAGGAGGTTCTACCTGTCAGCTACTACAACTACAAGTTGAAACCCCACCAGAGGAACTACAGCACTATTGAAAAGGAGCTACTCTCCATCGTCCTGAATCTCCAGCACTTTGCTCCATACCTACAAGGTGCCAGGTCTACCACCATCTTCTCAGACCACAATCCTCTCCGCTTCTTACATCAAGCCTTCTCACGAGTCAATTTCATGTTCGCCAAAAAGTAGCTTAAGATCCATACTGTAGCATGAATGTACAAAAGGGTAGAGGGAAGGGAAATGACTATGAACCGCACGGAGTACAGCATCCCTCCGCACCAAATTGAAGGCATTTTTGAAATCTAGCTTGATAAGGGCCTTTTCGTCTGTGATGTTGGCGATGAAGGCTCGAGCTGCATGGGCTGCCGCCTCACACCCTTGTGGAATGCCAAACCCGAACTGTTTTGGCTTCAGCATGTTGGCCGCTGCATCACTAACTGTTCTTGCAGCTGCCTTTGCGACGAGACGCCGGAGAGAATTGCCCACAGCTATTGGCCTGATCCCTCCATCCTTTTTCTTTAGAGCACAGAGAGATGCTCCAAAAAAGATAGGTCTTATGGACGCTGGTATGTTGCCAGCTAGACATGTGTTGGTGAATCTGGTTAGTTCCACCAAGAGGTTCTTTGCAATGTCACCCAGTGCAGGGTTGAGCATTTGCTTGAGGTGGTTGGGTTTTAGTCCTGTGAACTCACCTGCTGATCCTGTAGGGAAGGACATGGCTGCTTTATGGACCACAGATTCAGCCACCCAGAGAGGTTCTGCTCCGGTAGCCCCCACTTGTACAATGTCGTCCTCACGCGGAGCCCTGGGTGGGTGTTTCTCCCTTAGGGCTTGAGCTGTTGCGGCATCTCTGTCGGCAATTGAGTCCTCACTGGTGATGACTCGTATTGCGCCAATAGTGTTTCCTTCTTCTATTTTCTTGGTGACTGATGTTCTGATTTTTGATGTCTCGGATATGCCACTGTTGCTCTTCCTGCCGTGGGTGTTTCTCGCGCGAGTGGGAAGGCGCACCTGGTTGTCCTCCCTGGGAAAATCATTTATAGCTTTGATGACTGAGGCAGCTAAGGTTTTGTCTCTCCTTGCAGGGGTGGCTAGACATATGTTGCCAAACATTAGGAGGTTGTGCCATGCTTGGGTCGTTCCAGGAGAGTCGTAGACCTTTCTCAGGAGGGCAGATAATTTGGCTGCTGCATGGGGGCGGGCTGCTTTAGGGATGTGTTGCAAGGTTCTGGCTGATGTTGCTTTGATAGCTTCTAATAAATTTTCTGTGGGAAAGAAGGTCTGGGAGGTGTTTTGCCTTACGGGCGGTGTGGGCTGTTGATTGGTGTTCTCCCTGGGAGGGCGCCCAGAACCCAAACACCTGGCTCCGTTGTGGTAATGAAGGCGCACATTATCGTCACTCAACCGGATATAGCATACCCTGTCACACGTCTGACATCTACCTTGTCTACCCCTGCTTGATGGCTCATCTTGGCTTGGAGAAGCCTGGCTATCTGTTGAGAGCTGCGACATGGGCGAGCGCTGGGCGGGAGGGTGGACGGCGGGTGGAGACTGGAGGGTGGGCGGCGGTTGGAGGCTGGGGGGGTGATCAGCTGGCCGTGGCACTTACTACTCAGGTGAGTGGTAATACATATACCACCTCTATACAAAGTGTGGGTATACACCCACTACACAATATGTGGGTATACATTGGGTGGGTGGGTGGCGTAGACACACATGGGAGCCTCCCGGCTTCTATGGGCGGGTGGCAAGGTGACCTCGTGGGTGGGGAGGCGACGTGGTGGGGTGGGTAGGAGGGGGAGAGCAGGTACTTCCCGGCCTGGGCGCTGGGTGGGGGCGGGGGTCAGGGCGACACTAACACTGGTATAATTCCCCCGTATATCACTGCACAATAATGAATGAATCACACACTTGTAACCTGACTCACTGCACGTGTGATGTACTAACAATATGATAGATATGTTGCGCCAATTATCGCTGACAACGTAACTTGTTCAACAAAACTTTCAAAAAAGAAAAACACAAAACACTATTTGGCACACGCGTAACCCCCACCTCTCTCTCCTGACCACACAACACCCCTCACTCACCCCCACCTCCCCTCACTATGGGAGGCCTGCAGGGTCCATCCTGGCCCCTCACTCCAGCCTCCATCACTCCACACTGCCAACAAACCTGTTTTGATAAGTTTTCACATAGATGGTACACCGTAGGCACTTCCGGCCACTCCCACGTCTGCTTGGTGTATTCACGGTGAATATGGTTGAGTCTTGGTACGGTGAGGCCAAGATGTCTCAGGGTAATGGCTGAGAAGGCAGCAGCTCCTCCGCCACACGTCCGTCCCCTAGGCCTCGCCCTCATATATCATATATCATACATATATTATATATATATATATATATATATATATATATATATATATATATATATATAAATATATATATATACATATATATATATATATATATATATACATATATATATATATATATATATATATATATATATATATATATATATATATATATATATATATATATATATATATATATATATATATATATACACACACAACTTTAGAACACTTTCCCACCAGGAGATTCGAACCCTAGCCAGCACAGAAGCCTTACAGCAACTGGCATAACTGGTACGCCTTTTAAGGCGTACCAGTTATGCATTAAAATGTATAGTTATGCGAATCCATAACCCATAAAATAGGGTTCGAATCTCCTGGTGGGAAAGTGTTCTAAGGTTGTATAACTTCTCTTGCGTGTTTAGGCAAGTTGTGCATTAAGCATAGACACAGAGTTCTCCCATATTAACAGGAATTTGATGAAAGAACGTGAGTACCCCCCTCACCATGCTCTAGTGGCCCTTGGGTGGTGGTGATCTTTGGGGGATTTAAATACTCTGAAATTACCATCTCTTTTAAGGGTCTGAGCTGTGGTGCAATGGGTTAAAGGCGTACGAATTATGCCAGTTGCTGTAAGGCTTCTGTGCTGGCTAGGGTTCGAATCTCCTGGTGGGAAAGTGTTCTAAGGTTGTATAACTTCTCTTACGTGTTTAGGCAAGTTGTGCATTAAGCATAGACACAGAATTCTCCCATATTAACAGGAATTTGATGAAAGAACGTGATTAGCCCATCACTATGCTCTAGTTGCCCTTGGGAGGTGGTGATCTTTGGGGGATTTAAATACTCCGAAATTACCATCTCTTTTAAGTGTCTGAGTTGTGGTGCAGTGGGTTAAAGGCGTACCAGTTATGCAAGTTACTGTAAGGCTTCTGTGCTGGCTAGGGTTCAAATTTCCTGGTGGAAAAGTGTTCCAAAGTTGTGTAACTTCTCTTGCGACATATATATATATATATATATATATATATATATATATATATATATATATATATATATATATATATATATATATATGTCGTACCTAGTAGCCAGAACGCACTTCTCAGCCTACTATGCAAGGCCCGATTTGCCTAATAAGCCAAGTTTTTCTGAATTAATATATTTTCTGTAATTTTTTTCTTATGAAATGATAAAGCTACCCATTTCATTATGTATGAGGTCAATTTTTTTTATTGGAGTTAAAATTAACGTAGATATATGACCAAATTTAACCAACCCTACCTAACCTAGCCTAACCTATCTTTATAGGCTAGGTTAGGTTAGGTAGCCAAAAAAGTTATGTTAGGTTAGGTTAGGTAGGTTAGGTAGTCGAAAAACAATTAATTCATGAAAACTTGCCTTATTAGGCAAATCGGGCCTTGCATAGTAGGCTGAAAAGTGCGTTCTGGCTACTAGGTACGACATATATATATATATATATATATATATATATATATATATATATATATATATATATATATATATATATATATATATATATATATATATATATATCTGGATTTCTTGGCGTTCACAGTTTCGATCAGTAAGAAATCCGGACTCCACCTGCCAAAGATCATTGGGGAAAATAAACCTGGATATGCGTATGGAAATATCAAGACACACAAGCCTGGAAACCCACTTCGGCCAATCATTAGCCAGATACCCACACCCACGTACAGACTGGCGAAGCAACTCAACGGCCTGCTGACTCCTTATGTTCCTTGCGCCTTCAGCCTGAAGTCTCCAAAGGAATTTGTTGACTTACTGCGGGGCACACGGGCCACAGGGATAAGAGCCTCGTTGGACGTAGAATCGCTGTTTACCAACGTACCTGTGGACGAGACAATCGGGATGATAGCCGACAGAGTGTATCGTGATCCAGCCTGTACTCCTCTTGACATACCAGAAAATATTCTGAGGAAACTACTCCAAGCTTGTACTAAAGAGGCACCCTTCTTGAGCCCGGATGGGCACATGTATAAGCAAGTAGATGGGATCGCCATGGGTTCTCCCCTAGGTGTCCTGTTTGCAAACTTCTACAAGGGTACCATCGAGCAAAAAGTCTTAGTCGACATGAACTTGAAACCGGCCATATACTGCAGGTATGTTGACGACATTTTTACACAGGTACCTGATGTCAGACATCTGTAGGAGCTGAAGGAGGCGTTTGAGCAGAGTTCCGTGCTGCGTTTCACTTACGAGATGGAAAAGGATGGGAAGCTGCCCTTTCTAGATGTAACAGTCATGGAAAAGAGCGGAGGTTTCCACACTGCAGTCTACACTAAGGAAACGATCATAGGAATGTGCCTAAATGCCAACAGCGACTGCCCAGACAGGTACAAGAGGAGTGTTGTTAACGCATATGTCGACCGTGCTCTCAGCCACAGCTCAGAATGGAAGCAAGTCGACGAAGAACTCTGTAGGGTAAGGCAGGTCCTAGTCAACAACGGCTTCTCCAATGGTTTCGTCGAAGACATCATAAGAAGGAAAGTGAAACGCCATGCAACCTCTGAAAAGACAACTAACACAACACCTATACCCCCTATTAGACTATTTTACAGGAACTTCTTTTCCACAGCTCATAAAATGGAGGAATGGGTCCTGAAAGATATTGTTAATAGAAACGTTATCCCTACAGACAAAAATCAGTGGATACAACTGACGATTTACTATAAAACCAGTAAAACGGCCAACCTACTCATGAGAAACTCTCCAGACACAAAACAGAACGCTTTAAAAGAGACTAACGTCGTCTATGCCTTCAAATGCCCTCTTGGGGACTGTAAGCTCCAAAAAACCCAGTATATAGGCATGACAACAACATCTCTTTCTAGGCGTTTAACGATGCATAAGCAACAGGGGCTCCATTAAGGAACATATAATCTCTTTCCACAACCATACCATCGCCAAAGAAATACTAGTAAACAACACAGAAATCATCGATAGATACAGCGATAGCAGGCGGCTTGACGTTTGCGAGGCACTACACATCAAGAAGTCAACACCAGCAATCAACAGCCAATTAATGCACAACTATATTCTACCCACCTCAAGACTCCGCTCCAATATAGAAGCATCAAGAAATATGGACCAATAGGCTTTCTCTAAACACTTCTATTCAATACCCATTGTTTCGTGTTCTGTCTTGTGTTGATGAAATTAATACCCTATTAATGCCACCTCGTGTTCTGTCTTGTGTTGATGAAATTAATACCCTATTAATGCCACCTCACCCCATCCACCTCACTCAAGTGTAGATATAAAATCGGAGATGCGTAAGTTCTATTCAGTTGTGTATTTGTAAACTAAAGTCTATGAAAATGTAATAAGTTTTACGAAACGCGCTCGTGTCGCGTCAGACTAGAAATAAAAATGAATTTTGGAGAATTGATTTTTGATTTACCTCCAACAGTTAAAAGAAATGTATGAAAGATTGAGAAAATTCGTGTTAGAATTATTAATCTTACTTTTTCGGTCATATTTAATAATATATGTCTACAGGAAAGACTGCTACCAAAATATACTAATATATATATATATATATATATATATATATATTGTGACGGTAAAGCGTTGGTGTTCGGCTGTTTCAAAAGCTGGGGGCAGGGCCTCGTCACATCACAAAAAAAAAAAGTTTGTCCTTTCGTCTGTGGTAAGGTAATAGGAAGACACACAAAACACAAGTATATAAACAATGAAATTTTAATTACTCTAGAAAACAAGACATGAATAAAGACAATCTCATAAAATTGAACACTGGTCAACAAACAAAATAACATGAATAATAACTGGCAATAAAAAGTTACTCTAAGACCAGAATGCACGTTATGGTGATATCAAGATAAATTAAATAATGGGTGCTGGAATACTGGCTTCAAGCTGCCACCTCCCTTAGTACATGAAAGCCAAGGCTTAGTCTACTAGCGAGAGATGTCAACTCCAAGGAACACAAAGATATTCTGACGAGTACGGCGTGCTGCTGCCCAGACAACGACTCTGGTGGTGGCGTGAGTGCAGGTGCGGCGAGACATCAGCCAATCAGCAACAGGCAGGCGGAGGATGAGCAGTTTGCTGGTTACGGCGGCTGTGGCTGGTGTCGGGGTGTGCATGGTACGATTTGCTTCCTGGGCAAAACGTTTGGCGATACTGGTGGACGTATCTTCTATATAGTATCTTGTACTTGAACGATGTAATGATGTAGGGAAGAGCAGGATCAATCTCTCTTGAAAGAGATTATCGTCACAATATATATATATATATCTATATATATATATATATATATATATATATATATATATATATATATATATATATATATATATATATATATATATATATATATATATATATATATATATATATACTGGCACTGCCACAATCACCGGACGTATGGACTCCCTATTGCTGTCGCTATCAGTATCACCAGCCAGACGTCGCTACATAATATCACTGTCGCCGCCACTATCACCCTTAGCGGGCTTCTTTACACACTGTCGCTGTCACAGTCACTATCACCGGACGCCTGCACATTGTCTCTGTCCAACCCGTCCTCATAATTGAACGTTGCATCTTGACGTATACTCTACTTTAGGCCAAAAATATCGTGCTGGAAAATGGTAGCGACTCGCGGAAATCGGATACTGTCCCGCTTCCTATTTTGGATCCTCTGGTAGGAGGACTTTATTACGACAGTTTCATGACGTTGAGAAACCTTGTGAGGACGGGCTGCTCTCTCACTATAACTGTCATTGGAAGTCTCTATACTCTGTTTTTTGCGATCTAAAAAATTCTAAGAAAGAAAACGTCACTATAGATCCCATGTCCCTATATGCCTACTGCAGAAGTAAAGCTATGATGAAGGTCATAAGAGGGCCTCTTAATATTGACACCAACTACTTTGTAACTGACGATGAAGCTGATGACTCCCTGAATGAGTACAATGACTCTTTCTTACTCAAGAAAGATTATACAACATCCAAAACTCATCACAGATATTTACAACATGAAGAGAAACACGTGATATGGAATATTGCTAAGAAATGCAAAATCATTACTTCCTACATTTTAAAAGAATTAAAATCTACAGGTATGGATGGAATTTATTCTGTAATTATAAAGGAAGCATCCAAAGAACTGGGTCTGCCACTGAAGCTTATATTAAAAAATGCCTTAAGTAACAATAAGTCCTTCAGGATTCATTATATCCAAATTTTAACTCATTTCGAGAAAGTAAAATTAAGCTCAGCACAGTACTACAGATCAATCACCCTAACCTCACATATCTGTAAGCTCATGGATAGAATCCCATAAATAAGAATCATTTAACAATCTACAGTTCCCAATCTTGCAACCGCATAACAACATTATTTTAGACAAAATATCAAATCTGCCTAACGAATCTTCTCACATTTCTGGAAAAAAGAATTTCTAGTCATAGAGTGTACATAAACATCTCTGAGCTTTTGCCAATACACCACACAAATGACTGGACCTTAAACTACAAGCACATGGAATCACCTTTAAAAAACTGAAATGAATAAAACAATGATTGTTAGGAAAATGTATAGTTCCTCCTAACAATCAGACATGACTAAAGACTAACAGACATAACGGGTTGACCTTTTCGAAATCTATATAATACTTTACAATTTAAACATAAAATAATCCAGATCACGTCTTTAAAATGTTCTAGTGAATCTCACAATGGGCAACAGCTTCTAACTCAACAAACCGCAATGAAGAACAGGCAGCAGGTGTTATTTAACTCATTGGACAGACAAATGACAAGAAAATATTCCAGTTATCATAAAGAAAAATTAATATCAAGAACCTTTATGTGATGAAGCAGCAGACTAACTCTCCCCGTCGAGGCCACTAAAAATAATGGACCTTAGAACAACTAAGGCAGAAACAAAAATTAATTTGAAACATTTTTGGAAGAATAACTATCTTATAGAATTCAAACCAATTGACTCATTTTTTTAACAAAAAATGAATAAATAGATGCACAATGCACTGAGAAACCTCGCTCACTGTACCGGAAACAATATGTTTACGCCCGACGCTGTGAAAGGTCAGAGTTTGACCTTTGGGACACATGAACACTGACAATGTAAATTCGTATACATTTTGTTGTTGTCGTGTGTGTGTGTACTCCCCTGTTTGAGCTTGGAGGATCGGACAATGGCTCTTGGATCCCGGCTTTCTAGCCGTCGGTTGTTTAAAGCATGACTCCTGTTCTACTTCCCTATCATACTTATTTTTTAAAACTATGAATACTGTTTGCTTCCACAATGTGCTCCGTTAGTTCATTCCATTTTTCAACCAATATATATATATATATATATATATATATATATATATATATATATATATATATATATATATATATATATATATATATATATATATATATATATATATATATATATATATATATATATATATATATATATGTCGTACCTAGTAGCCAGAACGCACTTATCAGCCTACTATGCAAGGCCCGATTTGCCTAATAAGCCAAGTTTTCATGAAATAATGTTTTTTCGACTACCTAACCTACCTAACCTAACCTAACCTAACTTTTTCGGCTACCTAACCTAACCTAACCTATAAAGATAGGTTAGGTTAGGTAGGGTTGGTTAGGTTCGGTCATATATCTACGTTAATTTTAACTCTAATAAAAAAAACTGACCTCATACATAATGAAATGGGTAGCTTTATCATTTCATAAGACAAAAAATAGAGAAAATTTATTAATTCAGGAAAACTTGGCTTATTAGGCAAATCGGGCCTAATAAGGCCCGATTTGCATACCTCTCGGGCATACCTCTTAAACTGAGGTATGCCTGTATATATATATATATATATATGTGTGTGTGTGTGTGTGTGTGTGTGTGTGTGTGTGTGTGTGTGTGTGTGTGTGTGTGTGTGTGTGTGTGTGTGTGTGTGTGTGTGTGTGTGTGTGTGTGTGTGTGTGTGTGTGTGTGTGTGTGTGTGTGTGTGGGTACCACCGCTGGTGCAATTGTAGGGACTTATAACCTCGTAGAAGGAAACACAATGCATTCAGATAAAAACTTACCATTTAACTCAGAATACGTATGAGTGTTCACGTCTCCTACCACCCCTTTTTTTGTTTTATTTTGTACACTTTACACCTCTGATGCAATTGTAGGGACCCATAGCCTCGGAGAAGAAAATAAAGAGTATTCAGAGAAGACCTTGTGGATTCTCGCTGAACACTTTAATATTTCCTTTTCCTACCACCTCTATTATTTTTGTATATATACATATATATTTGTTTTATTTAAACTTTGTTACAAAAAAAGGAGTTACATATAAGCTACAAAGATGATTATCATAAGTTTTCGAGTTCCTCCGGCTCCTAAGATGGCAGTCAGGAACCCTGAATGCAGTGTGCATTTCACCTCTGTATTGCCATACTGAGGCGATACAACTCTCACGCTAAAATTAAACTTTCTAACATATCTATGACTCATCAGAGTTCCTAGCTTCCACCCATGTCCCCTTGTTCTGTTTGTATTCAATGTGAACATTTCGTCTATTTCCACTCAGTCAATCTACTAAGTACTTTATATGTTGTTATCATACCTCCCAGCTCCCTCCTTTTCTCTAGCATAGTTAGGTTAAGTTCCTTCAGTCGCTCTTTATATCCCATTCCTCGCAACGCTGGGACGAGCCTCATCGCAAATTTCTGAACTTTATCCAGTTTGTTGACCAGACCACACACTAGAAGGTGAAAGGACGACGACGTTTCGGTCCGTCCTGGACCATTCTCAAGTCTCAATATAAGGTCGTCGTCCTTTCACCTTCTAGTGTGTGGTCTGGTCAACATACTTTAGCCACGTTATTGTGACTCATCGCCTGTTTATCCAGTTTCCTAATGTGTTTCTTCAGGTGGGGGCTCCATGATGGGGCTGCATACTTAAAGACTGGTCTCACATTGGCTGTGTATAGCGCTCTGAATGCTTCTTTACTTAGGTCTCTAATGACGTTCAAACTTTTGCTAGTGTATCTTACCTTGCAATGATTTCGGGGCTCAACGTCCCTGCGGCTCGGTTTCGACCAGGTCTCCTGTAGAGAACACTATTGTCGTTATTTTATTTATATGTGCCTTGGGAGTTAGAATCTGTGTTATGTTTACTCCCAGATCCTTTTCGCGGATCGTCACGGGAAGGTAGTTTCCCTTCATTATGCACTGACACTATGGTCTCCTGTCATATAGTCCCAGTTCCATAGCTTTACACTTGCTCGTGTTGAGATCTGCAGCTCTCTTCAAGTTCTCTTGGATGATCTTACGATCCTCATGTGTCACAAATCGTCTCATTAATTTCACGTCATCAGCGAACCTCGACATATAGGACTCAACTTTAGCCATGTCGTTCTCTTATATATAAATAAAAGAACTGGTCCCTGCACTGATCCTTGAGGTACTCAACTCGTTACAATTCGCCAATCTGACTGCTCGCCCTTGACTGTTACTCTCTGGCTCCTGCCTGTCAAGTAATTCTTAACCCAAGCTAGGGATTTTCTGCTTGACCGTCAAGTTTGAATAGCAGTCAATATAAAAGGCTTTTATAGCAGTCCAGAAGTATAAGGTTTGTCCATCCATCACAGTCCTGCCTTATTCTTGTTACTTTATAATAGAATTCCAGAAGGTCTGTTAGGCATGATTTCCCTACTCTGAACCCATGTAGGTGCTGGTTTACATACAAAATTTTATCTAAGTGTGTGATCAGTCTTAATCTGATTATTCTTTCAAGCAATTTACAGCGGATGCCTGTCAGTGATACTTGTCTGACGTTAGATACTTTTTCCAAATGTCTTTTCTTGAAAATTGGTACCACATTTCCCGTCTTCCAGCAATTGGGCAAAGAAAGGTGCATTGTTTTGGCATTGTGGGTGTTGTGGCAGGGGATGTGTATGGGTGAGGTCGTCGGCCCAGTGCCGCCAAACACCAGCCCCCTAACGGGAAGGCGTCTGCAGTGGGGGGGGGGGGGGGGGGGGGGAGGAGTGAAGAGAAGGCTCTCAAGCAGCCTACAGTAAACACAGCCATGAGTCGGTGCGTTCCCAATCAAATTCGGTGAGTGTAGTGTTCAAACAAAAATGTACTAGTGAATTCTTGAGTGTTGAAATCCTATAATAAGTGTGACAGTGGCCTCCCTCGGGTTCCCCCTCCATTACCCCTGCCCCAAGCACAGCCCACCAGCCATCTTCCCTCACTATGCTTCCTGCACCTCACCCAGCCGCCTATCAACCACCAGCCTACCGATACACGGTTCCCAGGCCATGGCCAACTCCTCACGAGGACAGTGCTTGCCATATTGCACTTCATTAGGGAGGAAACGAGAGGGTGCACTCAGTGTGCAGCCAGGACACGCATGGCTGCACACTGACATGACATGGCACACTTTCTAGACATGCGGGACATCTAGACATGGCGCATGTCGCACCTGTCACATAGTCCCCTACCAGTCAGGAAGAGGAGCACCCAAGAGGAAACTGTCAATTATGCGACAGACAATTTCCTCTCAATTCTGATAGAATTATCCGCTAACATTCTGTAAATTCATGTCGTTGTCTAGGATCTAGGCGCCTGTTCCGCGAAGGTGACAATGTACAACCTGCTGCAGGATTGAGGAACAATACCTCTCAACTTTATTCCATCATATAATCTGCTTGAAGCAGTCAAAGCGACGTCCCCCAGGACCTTGGCTGACATCCCCCAAGGCTGCCTGTTATCAAGCAGCAACCAGTCTGCTGACAAAAGTCAACAATACTCCTTCAACCATTGGAGCGTGGCACAATCTCCTACTATTTGGGAATGCATGCCTGGCATTATTGCCGAGGAGAGTCAAGTCATTAGTAATTTCAGTAATTATGGCTCTCAATGAATTCCCCAAAGAAGACAACCTTGTCCGCCTCCCCCCTCGTAACAAGAACACCAGCCGCAGGACAACCAACAATAGCCTGAGAACCACAAAATGAGAGCACAAATCACCAGGAAAAAAGAAGAGAGCAATGCCACAGGTGCAATTAGAGTCATAACTAGCGAGCACACTATTTCCCCCAGGAACGCCACAACAGCACGAGCTTTACAGGACAAACACCCACATGGAGCTCCAGACAGTAGCAAGGATCCCCAGGAAAATATTACTGACATAGAACCTTTCACTGTTCAAGAATCTGAGGTGTACAAAGCAGCCATGTCTTTCCCAGCAGGTTCAGCAGAGGGATTCACATGCCTAAGACACCAGCACCTCAAACAAATACTGAACCCGGTGCTTTGAGATGCCGCAAAAGACCTTCTTGTGGAACTTACCAGATTTTCCAACATGTGTTTGGTTGGAGGCGTCCCTAAGGACCTCAGATCTCTCTTTTTATGAGCAGCACTCTGCTCTAAAGAAGAAGGATAGAGGGAATCAGGCCCATTGCCGTTGGCAACACCCTCTGACGCCTCGTAGCTAAAGGTGCAGTGAGATCAATCAACCAGGGAGCACCACCGTACTGAAACCTAATCATCTCGGGTTTGGGATCCCTCTAGGCTTTGAAGCTGCAGCACATGCAGTGCGGGCTTACATTGTTGAACTCTCGGACTAGAAAGCACTAGTAAAGCCTAACTTTAAAAATGTCTTCAGCAAGTCTAAAGAGACTCTGTCCTCAGGGCTGTACACAACCATTTCCGTCTCCTTTACTCATTCAGTTGTGCTACAGTGAGGACTCTAAGTTTCTTTTTGGAAAGCATGAATTAATTAATATATTGGGGCCCCACCAGACTGGCCAATGCAGGACGTGGGACCGGTTCGGTCTGCCGGGCCCCAATTTATTAATTTATCTGGGTTTCTATGTTGCAATGTTGCATTGGTGCAGATGAAATCATGGATATTATTCATGGAGTATACTTAAAGGTGATTGTGACTGGATAATGACATGACTAAGTAAGTCTTATTACTACATAAAAGCGATTATAAATTTAAAATTTAAGAAATATATAACTGACTATTTATTTATTGAATGATGATTTACGGTTCTTACAGTGAGAGATTATTCAAAGAATGTCTTAAGAGTAAAAGTTTATATATAAACTCGCTTAAAAGAGTGCCAAATGATAGTAATATTATATCGGAGAGTAATATTATTGTCTTGGAGAGTTTCTTTAAATGCACGAAGATGTCATGTGAGAATCATTTGAAGCATAAAGATGATTTAGAAAATATAAATGATAATTAAATGATCATAGAATGTGTTATTGCTGTCATGGAGAGAATCTTTAAATCTACGAAGATGTTTAGAGAGTATCTTTCATAAGTAGCTACGTAGCAGTGAGAGACTTTAAATGCTGGAAGAGTAATCTTGGTCTTTAAAATTTTCTTTAATGAATCCGAGAATAGCTTTTGATGGTGTGAATAGTATTTTTGATGTTTTTGTGCGTATTCTCAATGTCTCTGAGAATAACGTTTGACGCCATCTGCATATTGGAGAGTAAACATAAAACAAGAAGATGGAAGACAAATTTGGATGCTATAGCAAAATTGACAAGACAGAGGATAAACACACAACGAATGGAATAGGAGCAGAATGATTTGATGGGAGCATCGTTATGAAACAGAACAAGTGTTTGATGTGTTTAAATGCTTTAATGAACCTTAAATCGTTTAATAAGCTATTGCCCCCTTTCCTCTCCTACAAGGACTACTATATTTTCATCTTTCTCTGAAAACTAAGACCGCAGAGATCTACGTCTTTTCAGGATTAAATATTAAACAATGCGTCATGTATGGAAGTAATAAATAATCTTGAGAATTTTGTAGTCTATTAAGAATTGTCTGTGTTTGTATAATCTGCAGTAATAGGTGAGTACTCTCACCCACCGATACATCCACTCACAGCATTTCTGCTCAGTCTTGTGTTAGCCTCTATGACGCCCGATCATTCCTCTATCAGTCTTACATGCATAAATAGTCCGACTAATGCTAATCTGAACATAACACGAGGTATAAACACAGAATTTTTAATGCTTAAATAACTAAGATGGAATACATAAATCAATAAAGTTGATAACATTTATGTCATAAACCCAAAGATGTGTATGATTAAATATCAGTGTTGAGAGATATAGAACAATAGACTTTGGTAATATTTATAAGATATAAAAAACAGCAATGGCTAGTATATTGTCTTATGTGTAAGGTCTCGTCGAGTATATGATACAATACAGATGGGAGGATGTAGGATAAAGAAACAAGTCTGATAAAGATAACTTAATTAATTGGTACTATATAAACAGTAAAGAGTTTCAGTTGTGCCGACTACTTCATTGTGTTCTTTAGAGGTAACGTCTTCTCATATGAATACACCTTTCCACAAGTCCTTTTCACAGGTTTTTCGTTCAATGTTATGATTTGACTGCGTTTCGTACGTGGTTTCTGTTTTTATATTTTATTTTTTTCCGTAGCGCAGGAGCTGGAACTCATCTTCATCAAATACCATATTATTTTTTGTAGCCCATTGAAAGATGTGATTTATATCTTTCTTGTTGAACGGTAGGTGCAGTTTGCGTGAAGGGTCTATCCTTTCGCGTTTCACGAGCGCTTTGTCCTGGGTTCGTATCCTAGCCGGGGAGGATTTACTGGGCGCAATTCCTTAACTGTAGCCTCTGTTTAACGCAACAGTAAAATGTGTACTTGGATGAAAAAAACGATTCTTCGCGGCAGGGGATCGTATTCCAGGGACCATAGGATTAAGGACTTGCCCGAAACGCTACGCGTACTAGTGGCTGTACAAGAATGTAACAACTCTTGTATATATCTCAAAAAAAAAAATTGTAACCGGGAGTTCTACTGCCCTCACACGGATCCTGCAGTCTCTCCGAGAGACAAACCAGGGTTTTACACAATTTCCCCATGCACCCGGGCTCTGTCTACAAGCTGTTCTACCTCTTCGCCCTTACCTCTCTCGAGCCTCAAGGGATCTTCTTGGACCTATGTTCGAACCCTCATAGTGCTTATCATCTGTGAATGTCTCCTCACAAAACTGACAATATGTTTGTTTTCTAAAGTGATCTAAATCCTCGGTGGTCATATGAATTGCAAAATAAGGAAGATTTGCTTTAATGTTTTTCCATACTCTAGCCACTCGCCTCATAAAATGTATGACACTATCCTCCCCAAAATATGTGTGTTTATCAACCACTTGTTTGTTTCTATCAACTAACAGATAACTGTAAGCTATAGCTCTATGTCTGGCTGTGACCGACCCACACACATCGCTAACGTCCAATAGGGATTCAAAATCAAAATAACACAAATGAGAAGGACTATACCCCTTCCTGGTGTTTTTAAATTTGAGTGTGTCTCCTTCCTTAGGGTAAATGATTTTCTGTGTGATACTGCACGATCTTTCGTGATTGTTCAGTTCATCCTGCTCATGGTATTCTGAAAGGCATTTGCGGCAGAATACTGTATTTATTGAGTGGCTACGAGCAAAGTTTCTTAGGAAAGCAGTCAGGTCTTTTATTAAAGCCACGTGACTTTCTCCCAGCAGTAACAAAGGTACAATGGTAGGGTGCTGTTTGGCCCCACGGCGACATAAGGTTATGTCATACACTTCATCTGAATATTTACTTACAGAGTACAAGTATATGCTTAATTCATTAAGCCTTTCTAATCTGCTGATGTCCTCCCACGAAAGTGGGAGATTTAAATGCTCATAGTTAACAAATTTGCTAACTCTATTAGGAGAGTTCATCAGCCTCCCTATGAGTTTCCATGACCAATTACGTTGTTGGGCCTTAAAAGCTGCTAAGCAATTAATAATGCAACTTTCATTATTGTTTTGTGGATTAAAAACTTTAGTCTTGCCCCTTAGGAACTGTGGATATGGGACATATGTTCCTATTCTGCTGCGAATGAAGTTATTACAAAATACAAGTTTTAAAAAATTAATATTGTGAAGAATGAAGCCACTTCCTTCAGTCTCAGAGAGTAAAGTCTCTAAACGAGACATTAGGTATTTAATCCAAAACTCTGGCACATCCCCAATGTCTTCAAGTGTAACTATGCGTGAAGGGGTAGTTATGTAATGATCTCTCAACTCATCATTAACGACTCCTTGTTTTAAAAGGGTTAATTTCACCTCTAGCTGTATTTTGAAAGATGGAGTAAAATTGCAATGTTTAGACAGGGACTCCATATATGAGTGTATTTGTTCTAAGAAATGCTGCCGAAAATTACTCATTAAACCTATAGGGTCTGCTGCATATTCTCGGGGTATAGAGTATTGCCGTCTGGTGAACAGATCCCCCAGAGACCCTTGTCTATCAATAATATGTGGCGCTTCTATTGCTGTATTTTCTTCTTCATTGCTTGAATTGAGATTTTCATCTGAGTTGACTGTCTCTAAACTTTTACCTTGTGTAAAAATGCCACCAGGTCTCTCTTGGAGATTAGGACTCACGCCAACACCACTAGGCCCCGCTTGAGGACTATGACACATGACATCACCACTAGGCTCCGCTTGAGGACTATGACACATGACATCACCACTAGGCCCTGCTTGAGGGCTATGACACATGACATCACCACTAGGCCCTGCTTGAGGACTATGACACATGACATCACCACTAGGCCCCGCTTGAGGACTATGACACATGACATCACCACTAGGCCCCGCTTGAGGGCTATGACACATGACATCACCACTAGGCCCCGCTTGAGGACTATGACACATGACATCACCACTAGGCTCCGCTTGAGGGCTATGACACATGACATCACCACTAGGCCTTGCTTGGGGGCTATGACACATGACATCACCACTAGGCCCCGCTTGAGGACTATGACACATGACATCACCACTAGGCCCCGCTTGAGGACTATGACACATGACATCACCACTAGGCCCCGCTTGAGGACTATGACACATGACTTCACCACTAGGCCCTGCTTGAGGGCTATGACACATGACATCACCACTAGGCCCGCTTGAGGGCTATGACACATGACATCACCACTAGGCCCCGCTTGAGGACTATGACACATGACATCACCACTAGGCCCCGCTTGAGGACTATGACACATGACATCACCACTAGGCCCTGCTTGAGGGCTATGACACATGACATCACCACTAGGCCCCGCTTGAGGACTATGACACATGACATCACCACTAGGCCCTGCTTGAGGGCTATGACACATGACATCACCACTAGGCCCCGCTTGAGGACTATGACACATGACATCACCACTAGGCCCTGCTTGAGGGCTATGACACATGACATCACCACTAGGCCCCGCTTGAGGGCTTTTACACCGGTCATCAGTACCTCCAGTGCAAATCTGAGTGTGTTTTAAGGAAGCATGTTGGCACACGGGCGTCTTGCAGAAACTGCAGATGAAAGATGTGTGAGGTTTAGAAGATGGAAGGCCACACGCAGCACACTGAAGGGCCTGTCGTGTGTTGTATGATGTCCTCGGCCTACTACATTGACGCAAATGCACCCCACACGACTCCAGACACACATCTCGACTGCAGTAGGAACATGTGAACAACAAATGTCGCTCCCAGGATAGCGCTCGTCTTCTACACACTTCACAATATGTCAGCTGTCCACTCATTTTACCTAAATATAAACAAAAAGACTTATTAGCCTTATAAGTTCCACACACACACACACACACACACACACACACACACACACACACACACACACACACACACACACACACACACACACACACACACACACACACACACACACACACACACACACACACACACACACACACACACACACACACACACACACACACACACACACACACACACACACACACACACACACACACACACACACACACACACACACACACACACACACACACACACACACACACACACACACACACACACACACACACACACACACACACACACACACACACACACACACACACACACACACACACACACACACACACACACACACACACACACACACACACACACACACACACACACACACACACACACACACACACACACACACACACACACACACACACACACACACACACACACACACACACACACACACACACACACACACACACACACACACACACACACACACACACACACACACACACACACACACACACACACACACACACACACACACACACACACACACACACACACACACACACACACACACACACACACACACACACACACACACACACACACACACACACACACACACACACACACACACACACACACACACACACACACACACACACACACACACACACACACACACACACACACACACACACACACACACACACACACACACACACACACACACACACACACACACACACACACACACACACACACACACACACACACACACACACACACACACACACACACACACACACACACACACACACACACACACACACACACACACACACACACACACACACACACACACACACACACACACACACACACACACACACACACACACACACACACACACACACACACACACACACACACACACACACACACACACACACACACACACACACACACACACACACACACACACACACACACACACACACACACACACACACACACACACACACACACACACACACACACACACACACACACACACACACACACACACACACACACACACACACACACACACACACACACACACACACACACACACACACACACACACACACACACACACACACACACACACACACACACACACACACACACACACACACACACACACACACACACACACACACACACACACACACACACACACACACACCTAGTCTTCACTCTGAACGACTCCGACATAAGAGAAATCGGTTTTGAGGACCCAGTAGGAATGAGCGACCACAGTGTACTGGTGTTTGAGTACTTGATTGAAGAAGGGTTATTGAACTCGAGGAGGGATACCGAAACCAAAAGGTTAGCATACCGAAAGGGAAACTATGAGGGGATAAGAAAATTCCTAACAGATATAGCATGGGAAACAGAGCTCAGGGGAAAGACGGCCCAAGATATGATGGATTACATCACGCAGAAGTGCAAGGACGCAGCAAACAAGTTTGTCCCAGTCCAAAAGGAAAACAGAGAAATGAAGATGAGAAACCCATGGTTTAATCAAAGATGTAGGCTAGCTAAGCAGCAAAGTAAAAGGGCATGGAGAAACTATAGGAATAACAGGACACTGGAGAGCAGAGAAAGATACCAGAATGCCAGGAATGAATATGTCAGGATGAGAAGAGAGGCAGAAAGACAATACGAAAATGACATCGCAAGCAAGGCAAAGACTCAGCCTAAATTGTTGCATAGCCACATTAGGAGAAAAACAACAGTAAAGGAACAGGTTATGAGATTAAGGATAGGGGCGGAAGGATTCACTACAAATGACAAGGAAGTGTGTGAGGAATTGAATAAGAAATTCCAGGAGGTCTTCACCTTAGAACAAGGAGAAATTCCAGAGGTAAGTGAGGGAATAGCTAACCAGGAACCACTGGAAGAGTTTGAGATTACCAGTGGGGAAGTAAGGAAGTGTTTACTAGAGTTGGACGTGACGAAGGCTATAGGCCCAGATGGAATCTCCCCTTGGGTTCTAAAGGAAGGAGCAAGAGAACTGAGCCTACCACTCTCCATAGTGTATAACAAATCACTGGCAACAGGGGAACTGCCAGATACTTGGAAAGCAGCTAACGTAGTCCCGATATACAAGAAAGGGGATAGACAGGAGGCACTGAACTACAGGCCAGTGTCCCTAACCTGCATACCATGCAAGCTGATGGAGAAGATTGTGCGAAAAAAACTAGTGGAGCATCTGGAGCGAAGGAACTTTGTAACACAGCATCAACATGGGTTCAGGGATGGCAGGTCCTGCCTCACAGGGTTACTTGAATTCTACGACCAGGCAACAAAAATAAGGCAAGAAAGAGAAGGGTGGGCAGATTGCATATTTTTGGATTGTCAGAAAGCCTTTGATACAGTGCCACACAAGAGGCTAGTGCGAAAGTTGGAGATGCAGGCTGGAGTGAGAGGGAAGGTACTCCGGTGGATAGAGGAATACCTAAGCAACAGGAGACAACGAGTCTGTGTGAGGGGTGAGGTCTCAGATTGGCGAGACGTCACAAGTGGAGTCCCGCAGGGGTCAGTCCTTGGACCTATACTGTTTCTGGTATATGTAAATGATCTCCCAGAGGGTATAGATTCGTTCCTCTCAATGTTTGCCGACGATGCAAAAATTATGAGGAGGATTGAAACAGAGGATGATAGTAGGAGGCTACAAGATGACCTGGATAGACTGAGTGAATGGTCCAACAAATGGCTGTTGAAGTTCAACCCGAGTAAATGCAAAGTAATGAAACTAGGCAGTGGAAACAGGAGGCCAGGCACAGGATACAGAATAGGAGATGAAGTACTTAATGAAACAGACAGAGAGAAAGATCTAGGAGTTGATATCACACCAAACCTGTCTCCTGAAGCCCACATAAAGAGAATAACGTCTGCGGCATATGCGAGGCTGGCTAACATCAGAACGGCGTTCAGGAACCTGTGTAAGGAATCATTCAGAATCTTGTACACCACATATGTAAGACCAATCCTGGAGTATGCGGCCCCAGCATGGAGCCCGTACCTTGTCAAGCACAAGACGAAGCTGGAAAAAGTCCAAAGGTATGCTACTAGACTAGTCCCAGAACTAAGAGGCATGAGTTATGAGGAAAGGCTGCGGGAAATGCACCTCACGACACTGGAAGACAGAAGAGTAAGGGGGGACA
>NC_091223.1:21955364-21979282 GCF_040958095.1 Procambarus clarkii | reverse complement strand
TGGGGTGTGAGTTTTCAGTTGCATATGTCCTGGGGACCATTCAGGCTTGTTCGCATTTGTGTTCCTCACGTGTGCCCCAAAGAATGAGGTGATTTGGTAAAATGCTATGCCCAAGATAACTATCCGAGTGCCGGCGGTGGGGTGGTTCATATAGCCTCGGCTATCACCTCATTTTGTCCGGTCGTGATGGTCAAGTGGATTAACGCGTCTTGTACATACCAGTTGCGTTGCTTCTGGGAGTATGGGTTCGAGTCACTTCTGGGGTGTGAGTTTTCAGTTGCATATGTCCTGGGGACCATTCAGGCTTGTTCGCATTTGTGTTCCTCACGTGTGCCCCAAAGAATGAGGTGATTTGGTAAAATGCTATGCCCAAGATAACTATCCGAGTGCCGGCGGTGGGGTGGTTCATATAGCCTCGGCTATCACCTCATTTTGTCCGGTCGTGATGGTCAAGTGGATTAAGGCGTCTTGTATATACCAGTTGCGTTGCTTCTGGGAGTATGGGTTCGAGTCACTTCTGGGGTGTGAGTTTTCAGTTGCATATGTCCTGGGGACCATTCAGGCTTGTTCGCATTTGTGTTCCTCACGTGTGCCCCAAAGAATGAGGTGATTTGGTAAAATGCTATGCCCAAGATAACTATCCGAGTGCCGGCGGTGGGGTGGTTCATATAGCCTCGGCTATCACCTCATTTTGTCCGGTCGTGATGGTCAAGTGGATTAAGGCGTCTTGTACATACCAGTTGCGTTGCTTCTGGGAGTATGGGTTCGAGTCACTTCTGGCGTGTGAGTTTTCAGTTGCATATGTCCTGGGGACCATTCAGGCTTGTTCGCATTTGTGTTCCTCACGTGTGCCCCAAAGAATGAGGTGATTTGGTAAAATGCTATGCCCAAGATAACTATCCGAGTGCCGGCGGTGGGGTGGTTCATATAGCCTCGGCTATCACCTCATTTTGTCCGGTCGGTGATGGTCAAGTGGATTAAGACGTCTTGTACATACCAGTTGCGTTGCTTCTGGGAGTATGGGTTCGAGTCACTTCTGGGGTGTGAGTTTTCAGTTGCATATGTCCTGGGGACCATTCAGGCTTGTTCGCATTTGTGTTCCTCACGTGTGCCCCAAAGAATGAGGTGATTTGGTAAAATGCTATGCCCAAGATAACTATCCGAGTGCCGGCGGTGGGGTGGTTCATATAGCCTCGGCTATCACCTCATTTTGTCCGGTCGTGATGGTCAAGTGGATTAAGGCGTCTTGTACATACCAGTTGCGTTGCTTCTGGGAGTATGGGTTCGAGTCACTTCTGGGGTGTGAGTTTTCAGTTGCATATGTCCTGGGGACCATTCAGGCTTGTTCGCATTTGTGTTCCTCACGTGTGCCCCAAAGAATGAGGTGATTTGGTAAAATGCTATGCCCAAGATAACTATCCGAGTGCCGGCGGTGGGGTGGTTCATATAGCCTCGGCTATCACCTCATTTTGTCCGGTCGTGATGGTCAAGTGGATTAGGGCTTCTTGTACATACCAGTTGCGTTGCTTCTGGGAGTATGGGTTCGAGTCACTTCTGGGGTGTGAGTTTTCAGTTGCATATGTCCTGGGGACCATTCAGGCTTGTTCGCATTTGTGTTCCTCACGTGTGCCCCAAAGAATGAGGTGATTTGGTAAAATGCTATGCCCAAGATAACTATCCGAGTGCCGGCGGTGGGGTGGTTCATATAGCCTCGGCTATCACCTCATTTTGTCCGGTCGTGATGGTCAAGTGGATTAAGGCGTCTTGTACATACCAGTTGCGTTGCTTCTGGGAGTATGGGTTCGAGTCACTTCTGGGGTGTGAGTTTTCAGTTGCATATGTCCTGGGGACCATTCAGGCTTGTTCGCATTTGTGTTCCTCACGTGTGCCCCAAAGAATGAGGTGATTTGGTAAAATGCTATGCCCAAGATAACTATCCGAGTGCCGGCGGTGGGGTGGTTCATATAGCCTCGGCTATCACCTCATTTTGTCCGGTCGTGATGGTCAAGTGGATTAAGGCGTCTTGTACATACCAGTTGCGTTGCTTCTGGGAGTATGGGTTCGAGTCACTTCTGGGGTGTGAGTTTTCAGTTGCATATGTCCTGGGGACCATTCAGGCTTGTTCGCATTTGTGTTCCTCACGTGTGCCCCAAAGAATGAGGTGATTTGGTAAAATGCTATGCCCAAGATAACTATCCGAGTGCCGGCGGTGGGATGGTTCATATAGCCTCGGCTATCACCTCATTTTGTCCGGTCGTGATGGTCAAGTGGATTAAGGCGTCTTGTACATACCAGTTGCGTTGCTTCTGGGAGTATGGGTTCGAGTCACTTCTGGGGTGTGAGTTTTCAGTTGCATATGTCCTGGGGACCATTCAGGCTTGTTCGCATTTGTGTTCCTCACGTGTGCCCCAAAGAATGAGGTGATTTGGTAAAATGCTATGCCCAAGATAACTATCCGAGTGCCGGCGGTGGGGTGGTTCATATAGCCTCGGCTATCACCTCATTTTGTCCGGTCGTGATGGTCAAGTGGATTAAGGCGTCTTGTACATACCAGTTGCGTTGCTTCTGGGAGTATGGGTTCGAGTCACTTCTGGGGTGTGAGTTTTCAGTTGCATATATCCTGGGGACCATTCAGGCTTGTTCGCATTTGTGTTCCTCACGTGTGCCCCAAAGAATGAGGTGATTTGGTAAAATGCTATGCCCAAGATAACTATCCGAGTGCCGGCGGTGGGGTGGTTCATATAGCCTCGGCTATCACCTCATTTTGTCCGGTCGTGATGGTCAAGTGGATTAAGGCGTCTTGTATATACCAGTTGCGTTGCTTCTGGGAGTATGGGTTCGAGTCACTTCTGGGGTGTGAGTTTTCAGTTGCATATGTCCTGGGGACCATTCAGGCTTGTTCGCATTTGTGTTCCTCACGTGTGCCCCAAAGAATGAGGTGATTTGGTAAAATGCTATGCCCAAGATAACTATCCGAGTGCCGGCGGTGGGGTGGTTCATATAGCCTCGGCTATCACCTCATTTTGTCCGGTCGTGATGGTCAAGTGGATTAAGGCGTCTTGTACATACCAGTTGCGTTGCTTCTGGGAGTATGGGTTCGAGTCACTTCTGGGGTGTGAGTTTTCAGTTGCATATGTCCTGGGGACCATTCAGGCTTGTTCGCATTTGTGTTCCTCACGTGTGCCCCAAAGAATGAGGTGATTTGGTAAAATGCTATGCCCAAGATAACTATCCGAGTGCCGGCGGTGGGGTGGTTCATATAGCCTCGGCTATCACCTCATTTTGTCCGGTCGGTGATGGTCAAGTGGATTAAGACGTCTTGTACATACCAGTTGCGTTGCTTCTGGGAGTATGGGTTCGAGTCACTTCTGGGGTGTGAGTTTTCAGTTGCATATGTCCTGGGGACCATTCAGGCTTGTTCGCATTTGTGTTCCTCACGTGTGCCCCAAAGAATGAGGTGATTTGGTAAAATGCTATGCCCAAGATAACTATCCGAGTGCCGGCGGTGTGGTGGTTCATATAGCCTCGGCTATCACCTCATTTTGTCCGGTCGTGATGGTCAAGTGGATTAAGGCGTCTTGTACATACCAGTTGCGTTGCTTCTGGGAGTATGGGTTCGAGTCACTTCTGGGGTGTGAGTTTTCAGTTGCATATGTCCTGGGGACCATTCAGGCTTGTTCGCATTTGTGTTCCTCACGTGTGCCCCAAAGAATGAGGTGATTTGGTAAAATGCTATGCCCAAGATAACTATCCGAGTGCCGGCGGTGGGGTGGTTCATATAGCCTCGGCTATCACCTCATTTTGTCCGGTCGTGATGGTCAAGTGGATTAGGGCGTCTTGTACATACCAGTTGCGTTGCTTCTGGGAGTATGGGTTCGAGTCACTTCTGGGGTGTGAGTTTTCAGTTGCATATGTCCTGGGGACCATTCAGGCTTGTTCGCATTTGTGTTCCTCACGTGTGCCCCAAAGAATGAGGTGATTTGGTAAAATGCTATGCCCAAGATAACTATCCGAGTGCCGGCGGTGGGGTGGTTCATATAGCCTCGGCTATCACCTCATTTTGTCCGGTCGTGATGGTCAAGTGGATTAAGGCGTCTTGTACATACCAGTTGCGTTGCTTCTGGGAGTATGGGTTCGAGTCACTTCTGGGGTGTGAGTTTTCAGTTGCATATGTCCTGGGGACCATTCAGGCTTGTTCGCATTTGTGTTCCTCACGTGTGCCCCAAAGAATGAGGTGATTTGGTAAAATGCTATGCCCAAGATAACTATCCGAGTGCCGGCGGTGGGGTGGTTCATATAGCCTCGGCTATCACCTCATTTTGTCCGGTCGTGATGGTCAAGTGGATTAAGGCGTCTTGTACATACCAGTTGCGTTGCTTCTGGGAGTATGGGTTCGAGTCACTTCTGGGGTGTGAGTTTTCAGTTGCATATGTCCTGGGGACCATTCAGGCTTGTTCGCATTTGTGTTCCTCACGTGTGCCCCAAAGAATGAGGTGATTTGGTAAAATGCTATGCCCAAGATAACTATCCGAGTGCCGGCGGTGGGATGGTTCATATAGCCTCGGCTATCACCTCATTTTGTCCGGTCGTGATGGTCAAGTGGATTAAGGCGTCTTGTACATACCAGTTGCGTTGCTTCTGGGAGTATGGGTTCGAGTCACTTCTGGGGTGTGAGTTTTCAGTTGCATATGTCCTGGGGACCATTCAGGCTTGTTCGCATTTGTGTTCCTCACGTGTGCCCCAAAGAATGAGGTGATTTGGTAAAATGCCATGCCCAAGATAACTATCCGAGTGCCGGCGGTGGGGTGGTTCATATAGCCTCGGCTATCACCTCATTTTGTCCGGTCGTGATGGTCAAGTGGATTAAGGCGTCTTGTACATACCAGTTGCGTTGCTTCTGGGAGTATGGGTTCGAGTCACTTCTGGGGTGTGAGTTTTCAGTTGCATATGTCCTGGGGACCATTCAGGCTTGTTCGCATTTGTGTTCCTCACGTGTGCCCCAAAGAATGAGGTGATTTGGTAAAATGCTATGCCCAAGATAACTATCCGAGTGCCGGCGGTGGGGTGGTTCATATAGCCTCGGCTATCACCTCATTTTGTCCGGTCGTGATGGTCAAGTGGATTAAGGCGTCTTGTACATACCAGTTGCGTTGCTTCTGGGAGTATGGGTTCGAGTCACTTCTGGGGTGTGAGTTTTCAGTTGCATATGTCCTGGGGACCATTCAGGCTTGTTCGCATTTGTGTTCCTCACGTGTGCCCCAAAGAATGAGGTGATTTGGTAAAATGCCATGCCCAAGATAACTATCCGAGTGCCGGCGGTGGGGTGGTTCATATAGCCTCGGCTATCACCTCATTTTGTCCGGTCGTGATGGTCAAGTGGATTAAGGCGTCTTGTACATACCAGTTGCGTTGCTTCTGGGAGTATGGGTTCGAGTCACTTCTGGGGTGTGAGTTTTCAGTTGCATATGTCCTGGGGACCATTCAGGCTTGTTCGCATACATATATAAATATATATATATATATATATATATATATATATATATATATATATATATATATATATATATATATATATATATATGTCGTACCTAGTAGCCAGAACGCACTTCTCTGCCTACTGTGCAAGGCCCGATTTGCCTAATAAGCCAAGTTTTCATGAATTAATTGTTTTTCGACTACCTAACCTACCTAACCTAACCTAACCTAACTTTTTCGGCTACCTAACCTAACCTAACCTATAAAGATAGGTTAGGTTAGGTTAGGTAAGGTTGGTTAGGTTCGGTCATATATCTACGTTAATTTTAACTCCAATAAAAAAAAATTGACCTCATACATAATGAAATGGGTAGCTTAATCATTTCATAAGAAAAAAATTAGAGAAAATATATTAATTCAGGAAAACTTGGCTTATTAGGCAAATCGGGCCTTGCATAGTAGGCTGAGAAGTGCGTTCTGGCTACTAGGTACGACATATATATATATATATATATATATATATATATATATATATATATATATACATATATATATATATATATATATATATATATATATATATATATATATATATATATAAATATATATATATATATATATCTATCTATATATATATATATATATATATATATATATAAATATATATATATATATCTATATATATATATATATATATATATATAATGACCAGACCACACACTAGAAATTGAAGAGACGACGACGTTTCGGTCCGTCCTGGACCATTCTCAAGTCGATTGTGATGAGGACAGGTAGGGACAAGAATTAAATAGGCAAGAGAGAGCTGAGGAGGAAAGTCAGGTGTAGGGGATAGTAGTAATGAGAACTGCAGCAGGCCTATTGGCCCATACGAGGCAGCTCCTATTATAACCACCGAAGGAGATGGTAATAGGAATAAGAAGAGGATAGCAAGGGAGCATAGAAGACAATGAACAGAAAAAGGGAGAAGAGAGAAAGAAAGGGAAAGAGAAAGAAAGAAATGGAAGGGGGAAAGCTTATGTTAAGTCACGTTTGTTAGAAAGATTAGAGCATTTGAGTATATACTGTGAAAGGGAAGAGTCCACAGCAACAAAGCCAGGACTCAAGTTCATGTTGGGTACATTGTTAATAAGAGCCGATTCTACAAGACGGCGTCTGTGTAGAGTAGAGGCAGGAAAGATTATTTTGGAGGAAGACCAATCAATGGGATGATTAGAATCCCTCACATGGCAGAAGAGAGCATTGTTAGTGTCTGCAGACATAACACTTCTCTTGTGTTCTTTAAGTCTGTCATTCAGTGTACGGCCAGTTTCGCCAAAGTATTGGAGAGGACAAGATGAACAGGAAATAGAGTAGACACCAGCAGCATTAGAAGCAGGAGGAGCAGTGTGAACTAGATTGCTACGAAGTGTGTTAGTTGGTCGAAAGGCGAGTTTAATGTCAAGAGGACTTGAGAATGGTCCAGGACGGACCGAAACGTCGTCGTCTCTTCCATTTCTAGTGTGTGGTCTGGTCATCATACTTCAGCCACGTTATTGTGACTCATCGCCTGTATATATATATATATATATATATATATATATATATATATATATATATATATATATATATATATATATATATATATATATATATATATATATATATATATATATATATAAATTTATATATATATATATATATATATATATATATATATATATATATATATATATATATATATATATATATATATATATATATATATATATGTCGTACCTAGTAGCCAGATTGCACTTCTCAGCCTACTATGCAAGGTCCGATTTGCCTAATAAGCCAAGTTTTCCTGAATTAATATATTTTCTCTAATTTTTTTCTTATGAAATGATAAAGCTACCCATTTCATTATGTATGAGGTCAATTTTTTTTTTATTGGAGTTAAACTTAACGTAGATATATGACCGAATCTAACCAACCCTACCTAACCTAACCAAACCTATCTTTGTAGGTTAGGTTAGGTTAGGTAGCCGAAAAAGCTAGGTTAGTTTAGGTTAGGTAGGTTAGGTAGTCGAAAAACAATTAATTCATGAAAACTTTGCTTATTAGGCTAATCGGGCCTTGCATAGTAGGCTGAGAAGTGCGTTCTGGCTACTAGGTACGACATATATATATATATATATATATATATATATATATATATATATATATATATATATATATATATATATATATATATATATATAAATAAATAAATATTATAATAAATATATATATATATATATATATATATATATATATATATATAAATAAATATATATATATATATATATATATATATATATATATATATATATATATATATATATATATATATGTACATATATATATATGTGTTGTGACGGTAAAGCGTTGGTGTTCGGCTGTATATATATATATATATATATATATATATATATATATATATATATATATATATATATATATATATATATATATATATATATATATATGTCGTACCTAGTAGCCAGAACTCACTTCTCAGCCTACTATGCAAGGCCCGATTTGCCTAATAAGCCAAGTTTTCATGAATTAATATATTTTATATAATTTTTTTCTTATGAAATGATAAAGCTACCCATTTCATTATGTATGAGGTCAATTTTTTTTATTGGAGTTAAAATTAACGTAGATATATGACCGAACCTAACCAACCCTACCTAACCTAATCTAACCTATCTTTATAGGTAAGGTTAGGTTAGGTAGCCAAAAAAAGCTAGGTTAGGTTAGGTTAGGTAGGTTAGGTAGACGAAAAAACATTAATTCATGAAAACTTGGCTTATTAGGCAAATCGGGCCTTGCATAGTAGGCTGAGAAGTGAGTTCTGGCTACTAGGTACGACATATATATATATATATATATATATATATATATATATATATATATATATATATATATATATATATATATATATTTCTAGTCTGACGCGACACGGGCGCGTTTCGTAAAACTTATTACATTTTCAAAGACTTCACAAATACACAACTGATTAGAACTTGCGTTTCCCTGATTTTATATCTACATTTGAGTGAGGTGGGAAGGGTGATGTGGCATTACATTTGAGTAAGGTGGGAAGGATGATGTGGCATTAGAGGATATTAATAGGGTATTAAAAGTATCAACACAAGACAGAACACGAAACAATGGATATTGAATAGAAGTGTTTGTAGAAAGCCTATTGGTCCATATTTCTTGATGCTTCTATATTGGAGCGGAGTCTTGAGGTGGGTAGAATATAGTTGTGCAATAATTGGCTGTTGATTGCTGGTGTTGACTTCTTGATGTGTAGTGCCTCGCAAACGTCTAGCCGCCTGCTATCGCTGTATCTATCGATGATTTCTGTGTTGTTTACTAGGATTTCTCTGGCGATGGTTTGGTTATGGGAAGAGATTATATGTTCCTTAATGGAGCCCTGTTGTTTATGCATCGTTAAACGCCTAGAAAGAGATGTTGTTGTCTTGCCTATATACTGGGTTTTTTGGAGCTTACAGTCCCCAAGTGGGCATTTGAAGGCATAGACGACGTTAGTCTCTTTTAAAGCGTTCTGTTTCGTGTCTGGAGAGTTTCTCATGAGTAGGCTGGCCGTTTTTCTGGTTTTATAGTAAATCGTCAGTTGTATCCTCTGATTTTTGTCTGTAGGGATAACGTTTCTATTAACAATATCTTTCAGGACCCTTTCCTCTGTTTTATGAGCTGTGGAAAAGAAGTTCCTGTAAAATAGTCTAATAGGGGGTATAGGTGTTGTGTTAGTTGTCTCTTCGGAGGTTGCATGGCTTTTCACTTTCCTTCTTATGATGTCTTCGATGAAACCATTGGAGAAGCCGTTATTGACTAGAACCTGCCTTACCCTACAGAGTTCTTCGTCGACTTGCTTCCATTCTGAGCTGTGGCTGAGAGCACGGTCGACGTATGCGTTAACAACACTCCTCTTGTACCTGTCAGGGCAGTCGCTGTTGGCATTTAGGCACATTCCAATGTTTGTTTCCTTTGTGTAGACTGCAGTGTGGAAACCTCCGCCCTTTTCCATGACTGTTACATCTAGAAAAGGCAGCTTCCCATCCTTTTCCGTCTCGTAAGTGAAACGCAGCACGGAACTCTGCTCAAATGCCTCCTTCAGCTCCTGCAGATGTCTGACATCAGGTACCTGTGTAAAAATGTCGTCAACATACCTGCAGTATATGGCCGGTTTCAAGTTCATGTCGACTAAGACTTTTTGCTCGATGGTACCCATGTAGAAGTTTGCAAACAGGACACCTAGGGGAGAACCCATAGCAACCCCATCTACTTGCTTATACATGTGCCCATCCGGGCTCAAGAAGGGTGCCTCTTTAGTACAAGCTTGGAGTAGTTTCCTCAGAATACTTTCTGGCATGTCAAGAGGAGTACAGGCTGGATCACGATACACTCTGTCGGCTATCATTCCGATTGTCTCGTCCACAGGTACGTTGGTAAGAACGGCCAGCCTACTCATGAGAAACTCTCCAGACACGAAACAGAACGCTTTAAAAGAGACTAACGTCGTCTATGCCTTCAAATGCCCACTTGGGGACTGTAAGCTCCAAAAAACCCAGTATATAGGCAAGACAACAACATCTCTTTCTAGGCGTTTAACGATGCATAAACAACAGGGCTCCATTAAGGAACATATAATCTCTTCCCATAACCAAACCATCGCCAGAGAAATCCTAGTAAACAACACAGAAATCATCGATAGATACAGCGATAGCAGGCGGCTAGACGTTTGCGAGGCACTACACATCAAGAAGTCAACACCAGCAATCAACAGCCAATTATTGCACAACTATATTCTACCCACCTCAAGACTCCGCTCCAATATAGAAGCATCAAGAAATATGGACCAATAGGCTTTCTACAAACACTTCTATTCAATATCCATTGTTTCGTGTTCTGTCTTGTGTTGATACTTTTAATACCCTATTAATATCCTCTAATGCCACATCATCCTTCCCACCTTACTCAAATGTAATGCCACATCACCCTTCCCACCTCACTCAAATGTAGATATAAAATCAGGGAAACGCAAGTTCTAATCAGTTGTGTATTTGTGAAGTCTTTGAAAATGTAATAAGTTTTACGAAACGCGCCCGTGTCGCGTCAGACTAGAAATATATATATATATATATATGTCGTACCTAATAGCCAGAACGTACTTATCAGCCTACTATTCAAGGCCCGATTTGCCTAATAAGCCAAGTTTTCATGAATTAATGTTTTTTCGACTACCTAACCTACCTAACCTAACCTAACCTAACTTTTTCTGCTACCTAACCGAACCTAACCTATGAAGATAGGTTAGGTTAGGTTAGGTAGGGTTGGTTAGGTTCGGTCATATATCTACGTTAATTTTAACTCCATTAAAAAAAAATTGACCTCATACATAATGAAATGGGTAGCTTTATCATTTCGTAAGAAAAAAAACTAGAGAAAACATATAAATTCATGAAAACTTGGCTTATTAGGCAAATCGGGCCTTGCATTGTAGGCTGATAAGTGCGTTCTGGCTACTAGGTACGACATATATATATATATATATATATATATATATATATATATATATATATATATATATATGTCGTACCTAATAGCCAGAACGCACTTCTCAGCCTACTATTCAAGGCCCGATTTGCCTAATAAGCCAAGTTTTCATGAATTAATGTTTTTTCGTTTACCTAACCTACCTAACCTAACCTAACCTAGCTTTTTTTGGCTACCTAACCTAACCTTACCTATAAATATAGGTTAGGTTAGGTTAGGTAGGGTTGGTTAGGTTCGGTCATATATCTACGTTAATTTTAACTCCAATAAAAAAAAATTGACCTCATACATAGAAAAAAGGGTTGCTTTATCATTTCATAAGAAAAAAATTATAGTAAATATATTAATTCAGGAAAACTTGGCTTATTAGGCAAATCGGGCCTTGAATAGTTGGCTGAGAAGTGAGTTCTGGCTACTAGGTACGACATATATATATATATATATATATATATATATATATATATATATATATATATATATATATATATATATATATATATATATATATATATATATATATATATATATATATATATATATATATTTTTTTTTTTTTTTTTTTTTTTTTTTTTTTAATAGAGAAGGGAGTACCACCTCTGGCTGGAAGAAGGGGGACCCATAGCCTCGGAGGAAACCACACATAACGCATTGGAGGGAATGTGGGTCCCCTCCAATACAGTTTCTGTGTACTTTTCTCCTACCACCCCCTTCCTTTTTTTTTTTTTTCCTTTATTGTGTATTTAAAGGTTACAAAACATACAAGACAAATGCCTAAAGGTTATGGATCTCTTGAAGCTCCTCCGCTTCTGGACAGGAACCGAGGACGCAGCAAGCATTTCCCCTCTGGATCGCCACACTGAGACGCTGAAATAAAAAACTGGAAGCCCTTGGGTCTCTGGTGACGTCAATGAGCTTGGACCCCAATACCTTGAGAAATCCCATGCACTCTTGCCCCAGGGGCCATGCGTCTCAGACGCTATGGGAACAAAGAGGTATTGACCTTCCAGTCGCCTGTACTTGAGTGATTTTGCTGTTTCCCTGTGGTTGGCCGCCCCACCTGCTTGATCAGCTCCGAAGTGTACATAGGTGTCAGCCAGGGTGGATACACATGTGTAGTCCCACACCAACTGTCTACCCTCCTTCCATGAGTATATGGTGATGCCATCAGGGCGAAGTGCTGGGAAATCCGGGTTTTGGACCCCTAGGATGCGAGGTTCTCTCTCCGCTGGGCACCCAGCTGAGACGAGGCTTCTCTTGATGATGTCATTGACCTCGTTGTGTCTTGCATGCCAGCCCTTTGTGCTTCCGCAATGCAACCCATGCAGTCCGTATTGGTCTGCTTCCACCCTGTTGCAAATACACTTGTATTCAGTGTGAATTGGGGCACGAAGGCGGAGGGCCACTGCTACACGAAGGGATTCTGGATCTAGGCGCGTGCCCATTGCAGACATGGGTACTGCCAGGAGGAAGTCTCCTGCATGGGGGGCACGCACTGCTCTGAGGCGGGCTTTCTCCTTGTCTGATGTTGCGATGCTGAGCATGGCATCAGCTACTTTTTCCACTAGAGGGTGGTCCCAGCCGGAGTGTTTGTGTTGTTTTGTTGGCTCTATAATGGTTGCTGGGGCTGCAAGAACATTCCACTGATTTGAACATTCAGTGAAAGCAGGATCGTGTATTCCTGCTGAATCTCTCAGGGTTGCAGGTAAAATATCTCTGACGAGGTCGTGCGATGCATGAGAGGAGGAAAGGAAGGCTGGTAGAGCAATTTGGGAGGCTGTGCGGACACCAAGGCCGCCGAGTCTTACAGGAAGGGTTGCTTGCTCCCACTGAGAGTCGTCCAATGGCAGGTTCAGGACTTTCACCAGCATGGACCTCAGAAGGGTGTCATAAACATTTAACTTAGGGCTGCTGTAGGATGGAGAACATCTCAGAAAGTAGGTCAACTTAGGGAGAGACAGGCATCTTGTAAGGAGAAAGAGAGCATCATGGGCATCAATCTTGTCAATCCTGTCCTGCATTCTCTTTAGGTCAGTGATTTTTGCAGCCAGGACCTCCTCGATTGCTCGTGGGTCAATGGGGGCACCCAGGAGAGTGCAGTCCGGTGGCTCGACAACGAGAATGTCTGGAAGAGCATTTTGTATTTGCCCAGTGATGTCTGGGTTGCGGGAGATTATTTCACATTTGGATGCATTGAGAATGAGGCCTAAGGCTGCTCCCTGCTCCTGGATTTTCCTTATATCCCCCAAAATGGTTTCCGGAGTTCCAGCTAGAGTGCCATCATCCAGGTACCAGATGTTTAGCTCGCTTGTCAGACTATCAGTGACCTCTTTGATAGCTAGGCAGAAAAGGAGGGGGTCTAAGGGGTCACCTTGTTGGACACCTTCACAGGAGTTTATTTCATGCTCCCCAAAAAGAAGCTTAGAGTCCCCACTGTAGCACGATCGGATGAATGGGTAAAGGGGACGGAAATGGTTGTGTACAGCCCTGAGGACAGCGTCTCGTCTGACTTGATTGAAGGCATTTTGGAAGTCAAGCTTTACTAGTGCCTTCTGGTCCGGGAGATCAACAATGTAAGCCCGCGCTGCATGTGCTGCAGCTTCACAACCTAGGGGAATCCCAAACCCGAGCTGATGAGGTTTCAGCAAGGTGGCTGCTTCCTGGCTGATAGATCTCACTGCAGCCTTAGCTACAAGGCGTCGGAGGGTGTTGCCAACGGCAATGGGCCTGATACCCCCATCCTTCTTCTTTAGAGCACAGAGTGCTGCTCCATAAAAGACCTAATCAACCACCCTAATCAATATATATATATATATATATATATATATATATATATATATATATATATATATATATATATATATATATATATATATATATATATATATATATATATATATATATATATATATATATATATATATATATATATATATATATATATATATATATATATATATATATATAATATATTATATTATTTAATATGACCGAATAAGTAAAATAAATAATTCTAACACGAATTTTCTCGATCTTTCTTGTTTCTTTTCACTGTTGATGGAAATTGAAAAATCCATTCTCCAAAATTCATTTTTATTCTTTTTTTTTATTTTTATTTATTTTTATTTTTATTTATTTTTATTCACTAGTCTGACGTGACACTTGAACGCGTTTCGTAATAACTTATTACATTTTCAAAGAGTTGTATGTGTGTGTACACACACACAACTATTACCTACAAACACTAAACAGAGTTCTTACTTATGCTATGATTTAAACAGCTTGTTTAAACCTAACCAACCAACCAACCAACCTAACCTAACCAACCAATCCAACCAACCAATCCAACCAACCCAACCTAACCAACCAACCAACCTAATCAACCACCCCTAATCAACCAACTTAACCTACCTAACCTAACCAACCTAACCTAACCAACCAACCAACCCAACCAACCTAACCAACCAACCCAACCAACCTTACCTAACCAACTAACCTAACCAACCAACCTAATCAACCAACTTAACCAACCAACCAACCTAACCAACCTAACCTAACCAACCTAACCTAACCAACCTAACCAACCAACCAACTTAACCAACCAACTTAATCAACCAACCTAATCAACCAATGTAACCAACCTAACCTAACCAACCAACCTAACCTAACCTAACTAACTAACCTAACCAACCTAACCAAGCAAGTAACCTAACCAACCAACCTATCCTAACCTAACCAACCAACCTAACCAACCAAGTTTCCTAACCAACCAACCAACCTAACCTAACCAACCAACCCAACCAACCAACTTAATCAACCAACCAACCCAACCAACCAACCTAACCAACCAACCTAATCAACCAACTTAACAAACCAACCTAACCTAACCAACCAACTTAATCAACCAACCTAATCAACCAACCTAACCAACCAACCTAATCAACCAACCTAATCAACCAACCAACCTAACCAACCTAACCAACCAACCTAACCTAACCAACCAACCTAACCTAACCAACCAACTTAATCAACCAACCTAATCAATCAACCTAATCAACCAACCTAACCTAACCAACCAACTTAATCAACCAACCTAATCAACCAATGTAACCAACCTAACCTAACCAACCTAACCTAACCAACTAACCTAACCAACCTAACCAACCAAACCAACCAACCTAACCTTACCTAACCAACCAACCTAACCAACCTAACCAACCAAGTAACCTAACCTTACCTAACCAACCAACCTAACCAACCTAACCAACCAAGTAACCTAACAAACCAACCAAGTAACCTAACCAACCAACCAACCTAACCAACCATCCAACCAACCTAACCAACCAACCAACCTAACCAACCCAACCAACCTAACCTAACCAACCTAACCAACCCAACCAACCTAACCTAACCAACCTAACCTAACCAACCTAACCTAACCAACCTAACCTAACCAACCTAACCTAACCAACCTAACCAACCAACTTAATCAACCAACCTAATCAACCAATGTAACCAACCTAACCTAACCAACCTAACCTAACCTAACAAACCTAATGAACCTAACCTAACCAACCTAACCAACCTAAGCAACCAACCTAAGCAACCTAACCTAAGCAACCTAACCTAACCAACCTAACCAACCTAACCTAACTAACCTAACCAACCTAACCTAACCAACCTAACCTAACCAACCTAACCTAACCAACCTAAGCAACCTAACCAACCTAAGCAACCAACATAACCAACCAACCTAACTAACAAACCAACCTAAACTACCTAATCAACCAACCTAAGCTATCTAACCTAACCAACCAACCTAACCTACCTAATCCACCAACCTAAGCTATCTAACCTAACCAACCAACCTAACCTAACCAACCTAACCTAACCAACCTAACCTAACCAACCTAACCTAACCAACCTAACCTAACCAAAATAATCAACCAACCTAACCAACCAACCTAACAAACCAACCTAACTAACCAACCTAACCAACCAACCTAACTAACCAACCAACCTAACTAATAAACCTAACTAACCAACCAACCTAAGCTATCTAACCTAACTAACCAACCTAACTAACCTAACTAACCAACCTAAGCTATCTAACCTAACCAACCAACCTAAGCTATCTAACATAACCAACCAACCTAAGCTATCTAACCTAACCAAGCAAACTAACCAACCAACCTAACCAAGCAACCTAACCAAGCAACCTAATCAACCAACCTAACCAAGGAACCTAACCAACTAACCAACCTAATCAACCAACCTAACCTAACCAACTAACCAACCTAATCAACCAACCTAACCAACCTAACCAACCAACCTAAGCAACCTAACCTAACCAACCAACCTAAGAAACGTAACCAACCTAAGCAACCAACCTAAGCAACCTAACCAACCTAACCTAACCAACTTAACCTAACCAACCAACCACCCTAACCAACCTAACAAACAAACCTAACTAACCAACCAACCTAACCAAGCAACCTAACCAACCTAACCAAGCAACCTAACCAACCATCCTAACCAACCAACCTAACCAAGGAACCTAACCAACCAACCTAACCAAGGAACCTAACCAACCAACCTAACCAACGTAACCAACCTAAGCTATCCAACCAACCAACCTACCAACCTAAGCTATCTAACCTAACCAAGCAACCTAACCAACCAACCTAACCAAGGAACCTAACCTACCAACCTAACCAAGGAACCTAACCAACCAACCAACCTAACCAATCTAACCAACCAACCTAAGCAATGTAACCTAACCTAAGCAATGTAACCTAAGGTTGAGCAACCTAACCTAAGCTATCTAACCTAACCAACCAACCTAACCAACCAACCTAACTAACCTAACCAAGGAACCTAACCAAGGAACCTAACCAACCAACCTAACTAACCTAACCAACCAACCTAACCAAGGAACCTAACCAACGTAACCAACAATGTAACCTAACCTAACCTAAGGTTGAGCAACCTATCCTGAGCAACCTAACCTGAGCAACCTAACCTGAGCAACCTAACCTAAGCTATCTAACCTAACCAACCAACCTAACCAACCAACCTAACTAACCTAACCAACCAACCTAACCAAGGAACCTAACCAACCAACCTAACTAACCTAACCAACCAACGTAACCAAGGAACCTAACCAACCAACCAACCTAACCAACCAACCTAACCAACGTAACCAACAATGTAACCTAACCTAACCTAAGGTTGAGCAACCTAACCTGAGCAACCTAACCTGAGCAACCTAACCTAACCAACCTAACCAACCAACCTAACCAAGGAACCTAACCAACCAACCAACCTAACCAACCAACCTAAGCAATGTAACCTAACCTGAGCAACCTAACCTGAGCAACCTAACCTAACCAACCTAACCTAAGCAACCTAACCTAACCAACCTAACCAACCAACCTACCCAACCTAATTATGTTATTATATTATTATTATTATTATATATTATATTATATTATATTATATTATATTATATTATATTATATTATATTATATTATATTATTATTATTATTATTATATATTATATTATATTATTATTATACAACCTTATTATATTATCAACTCCCTTCTTATTATCTGACACGAACCTTCGGTTCGTGTCAGAGTCCATGAGTGTCCGTGTGCGTGTCCGTGTGAGTGTCCGTGTCCGTGTATCCATGGGGTTTTGGGTCCAGGAAGCTATTTGTGTCGACCCAAATTGCCTCCCTTCTCCCCACCTGAAATCCAGGTGGATTGAAAGACCTGCCCGAGGTCAGTGGATCCAGGTATCCGTCCGTGGGCCCCCGGACTTCAACCCTTCCCCACATTCCAAGGAGTCGGTCAATCAATCTTCGGCTATCCAGAGAATCTATCGAAACTGATGCTCCTACAGGAGGGGACACACAGAGAAATCTGTGCCCTGTACTTGCAACCGTTCCGACAGGCTCGAACGCAGGTCTATCCGGATTAGGAACATGTTCTATCCGACTAGGCCACGCTGGAGTTGCCTTCTGATTGAAATTTGGCACTTGTATTTATATCTCATAGCAAGGTTAGTTAGTGTCTATTTATCAACAGTTGCAATGATTGAGATGTTAAGTTGTTAATTTGTGTTGACAGTTAGAAATACCTGACAGTTTTGTTTGATAAGGTTGCAGTCCTGTGAGGCAGTTTTATGAATGAATATTGGAGAATTTAGGCTAACTGACATGTGTGTGTGTGTGTGTGTGTGTGTGTGTGTGTGTACTCACCTAGTTGTACTCACCTAGTTGTGTTTGCGGGAGTTGAGCTCTGGCTCTTTGGTCCCGCCTCTCAACCATCAATCAACATGTGTACAGATTCCTGAGCCTATTGGGCTCTATCATATCTACACTTGAAACTGTGTATGGAGTCAGCCTCCACCACATCACCTCCTAATGCATTCCATTTGTCAACCACTCTGACACTAAAAAAGTTCTTTCTAATATCTCTGTGGCCTATTTGGGCACTCAGTTTCCACCTGTGTCCCCTTGTGCTAAATAGACTGTCTTTATCTACCCGATCAATTCCCTTCAGAATCTTGAATGTGGTGATCATGTCCCCCCTAACTCTTCTGTCTTCCAGCGAAGTGAGGTTTAATTCCCATAGTCTCTCCTCGTAGCTCATACCTCACAGCTCGGGTACTAGTCTGGTGGCAAACCTTTGAACCTTTTCCAGTTTAGTCTTATCCTTGACTAGGTATGGACTGCATGCTGGGGCTGCATACTCCAGGATTGGCCTGACATATGTGGTATACAAAGTTCTGAATGATTCTTCACACAAGTTTCTGAATGCCGTTCGTATGTTGGCCAGCCTGGCATATGGCGCTGATGTTATCCGCTTGATATGTGCTGCAGGAGACAGGTCTGGCGTGATATCAACCCCCAAGTCTTTTTCCTTCTCTGACTCCTGAAGAATTTCCTCTCCTAGATGATACCTTGTATCTGGCCTCCTGCTCCCTACACCTATCTCCATTACATTACATTTGGTTGGGTTAAACTCTAACAACCATTTGTTCGACCATTCCTTCAGCTTGTCTAGGTCTTCTTGAAACCTCAAACAGTCCTCTTCTGTTTTAATCCTTCTCATAATTTTAGCAGCGTCCGCAAACATTGAGAGAAATGAATCGATACCCTCCGGGAGATCATTTACATATATCAGAAACAAGATAGGACCGAGTACAGAGCCCTGTGGGACTCCACTGGTGACTTCACGCCAATCGGAGGTCTCACCCCTCACCGTAACTCTCTGCTTCCTATTGCTTAGATAATCCCTTATTAACTGGAGCACCTTACCAGCTACACCTGCCTGTCTTTCCAGCTTATGTACCAGCCTCTTATGCGGTACTGTGTCAAAGGCTTTCCAACAATCCAAGCAAATGCAGTCCGCCCAGCCCTCTCTTTCTTGCTTAATCTTTGTCACCTGATCGTAGAATTCTATCAAGTCTTACAGGCTTGATAGAAACACAAGGGGAACACGCACAAGGGGACACAGGTGGAAACTGAGTGCCCAAATGAGCTACAGAGATATTAGAAAGAACTTTTTTAGTGTCAGAGTGGTTGACAAATGGAATGCATTAGGAAGTGATGTGGTGGAGGCTGACTCCATACACAGTTTCAAATGTAGATATGACAGAGCCCGATAGGCTCAGGAATCTGTACACCTGTTGATTGACGGTTGAGAGGCGGGACCAAAGAGGCAGAGCTCAACCCATGCAAACACAACTAGGTGAGTACACACACACACAACACACACACACACACACACACACACACACACACACACACACACACACACACACACACACACACACACACACACACACACACACACACACACACACACACAACACACACCACACACACACACACACACACACACACACACACACACACACACACACACACACACACACACACACACACACACACACATACACACACACACACACACACACACACACACACACACACACACACACACACACACACACAACACACACACACACACACACACACACACACAACACACATACACATACACACACACACACACACACACACAACACACACACACACACACACACACACACACACACACACACACACACACACACACACACACACAACACACACACACACACACACACACACACACACACACACACACACACACACACACACACATACACACACGCACACACACACACACACACACTCACACACACACAACACACACACACACACACACACACTCACACACACACAACACACACACACACACACTCACACACACACACACACACACACACACACACACATACACACACACACACACACACACACACACACTCACACACACACAACACACACACACACACACACACACACACACACACACACACACACACACACTTGTGTCTTGTGACTTGTCTTGTGACCATCGTGTTGGGTGGACGTGGGTTGGGAGCTCCTGGTTCACTAGTGGAGTGGGAAGGGTAATCAGGCAACCTCGAAGTGAAAAAGTGTGTACAAGTGAATGAAAAAACCTTGGGTTTTGACCAGAGCCATAAGGTAGTGAAGAAAAACAGTTTAATTAGCGTAATTCAAAATAGTTGAGGAAGGACTGTGGCAGTGTGCAGTGTGGAAGCAGACCTCACCGACCTCTGACCGCGTGACCTCACCTCCGGCAGCAACCCTTCTACCACCACGTGGGACGACGATTGGAGATTCACTCACCTATTGTGTTAGCAGATTGTGCAAGGTATTGAGGAGCGCCTTTTTGGCTAGATTGTTACTGCAATGACTAGAAGGGGTTCAAGGTCAATCACCAGCAGGGATGAGGAGGAGGACAGATTTATAGACAAATTAATAGGGAAATTTGTAGAGAGAAGGAGTGATTGGTTGGAGGATCTAATCCAGGGGGATTAAAAGTGAGGTATTTCAGCAAATACAGGATGCGGTAGAGAGGCAGAAACAAGAACTTATGCTCTATGTTCAGGAAGAGATTAGGAAGGGAAGAGAGGACTGGGAGAGGGAATGTGCTCGTATCACAAACGAATTAGGAAGGATTAGCAGCATGGCTAAGGATAGAGGATTAGTGGGGGATGGGTTAGTGACTGCGGTTGGGATGGGGAATCTCCAGGGGACAGGCTACCAGCATGACAATGAATTACTGAGGAGACGGTCTATTATAATACATGGATTATTCGAATCTGGGGCACCAACAAGACAAGAGAGAATAGAAACAGAAAAATACGAATTGCACGAGATATTGAGGTGTATTGGAGCAGGAATGGCAGAACATGAGGTGGATATCAGCCGCAGGGTTGGACCTTACAATTGTACCAAGAATAGACCTGTTCTGGTGCAATTCTCCAATGAGGAGGCTGTGGAGTACATAATGAGGACCAAGCATTTACTCAGAGGAAGTGAAACCCATTACAATGTGTTTATAGAGAGGTTTATGACGAAAGATGAGCAAATAGCCCACAAGAATAGATGGCAACAACGACACCGAACTAGCCTCTCAGGTAGTCTCACCTCCCAGGTCACATCCCAGGTCACCTCCCAGGCCACCTCCCAGGTCACCTCCCAGGTCGCATCCTCCCCAACTCAGCCCTCCTATAAATCCCCCCTGCCTCAGCCTCCCAAAACCCCCCTGTCCCTTCCACATTTGCACCTCCCCAACGATTCCCCTGCCCCTGCTACATCACACTTGTCAGCGACCCCAGTGGGTCAAGCCATGCCCTCCCCAAACCCACCTTCCCATCCCCCCTCCCCAAATACCCCTTCCTACTCCCCTGCCCCTTCTACCCCATTGACTTCAATTCCATCTACTCCATCCCAGCTTCCACTGCACCCCTCTTCCACTCACCCCCAAACCCCACCAAACCCTCACCCCTCCTATGCACCTCCAGCCCACATTTAACCCCCTCACCTTGTGACCCCCTAACACCTTCCCCCATCTTCCTCTTCCCCTCTTCTACCCCAAAACCCCCACCTACCCCCGATTCCCCCCTAACTATTATACCCTCTCTTCCACTCCCAGCACCCATGCTCCATTCTCATCTCAGCTCTCCGCCCTCAGTATCCCTCTCCCCCCCCAACCTCTCAACCTCTATCTGACTCTCAGTCTCACTCTATTTCTCAACCCCCCTATGCTATTCAGACCCCTAACTTTCAGATCCATTATGCCCTTCCTACCCCCCTAGATGCCCAGACCCCATTCGCCTACCAGGCACTCCCAGGCACCCCCCTATCACCCCCCCCCCCTCACCCCCACAGCCCCCACTTGCCCCCCAGACACCCCCCAGTTCCCCCCAGACCCCTGGTGAAAGGGGGAACTCTGACACCCGAGTTTCCAAGAAGAGTCTCAAGGTTTGGTACACCAATGCTGATGGGGTAGCCAATAAAGCAGAAGAGATAAAAGAAAGAGTTAGTGAGGCAGACCCAGACATAGTGGCAATAGTGGAAACTAAAATAAGTGGCATGATCTCGGATGCAATCTTTCCAGAGGGGTACCAGGTGATAAGAAAAGAAAGGACACAGAGACAGGGAGGAGGAGTGGCACTACTAATAAAGCGGAAATGGAAGTTTGATGAGCTGGAAAATCCGGGTACCAATGAAAGCACAAGCTTCATACATGGAACTCTGACAGTGGATGGGAAGAAGATTGTAATCTTGATACTCTACAATCCCCCACCAAACAGTAGAAGGCCCAGGCAGGAGTACGAGGACAGCAACAAGACATGTATGGATGAACTGCAGAGGGCAGCAACTTTAGCGCATAGAATGAGAGCGAAGCTGCTGGTCATGGGGGACCTAAATCACGGAGAGATAGATTGGGAAACGAGGAATCCCCTTGGCGGGGAGGAGACCTGGGGAGCGAAGCTGGTAGACGTTATTGACAGGAATTTCCTAACACAGCATGTGAAAGAAGATACTAGGGAAAGAGGAGGGGATACGCCCAGCCTATTAGATCTCATTATCACTCAGAATGTAGAAGACATCGAGCAGTTGGAACATGAAATACCACTAGGAGCTAGTGACCATTGTGTCCTAGTCTTTGACTACATGATGGAGCTTAAAATTGTGACCAAAGGACAAGAGGTCCGGGAAAGGAGACTTGACTACAGAAAAGGGGACTACAGAAGGATAAGGGACTACAGAAGGATAAGGGACTACCTGGGAGAAGTGCAGTGGGAGGAAGAACTCAGAGGAAAAACAGTGCAAGGTATGATGAACCAAGTCATATTGAAATGCAAGGAGGCTGAAGATAGATTTATTCCAACAATAAAGGAAAAAAGCAGGAGGGAATATAATAACCCATGGTTTAATAGACAGTGTCAGGAAGCAAAGGTGAGAAGCTGGAGGGAGTGGAGGAAGTACAGAAGACAAAGGACAGAGGACAACAGGATTAGATGTAACAGAGCTAGGAATGATTACATTAACATAAGACGAGTGTCGGAAAGAAATTATGAGAATGATATTGCAGTCAAAGCGAAAAAGCAACCAAAATTACTACATAGCCATATAAGAAGAAAGATGTTGGTAAATGACCAAGTGACAAGACTGAGGAAAACAGAAGGGGCATATACAGAAAGCGACAAGGAAATCTGCGAGGTACTGAATGCAAAATTCCATGGAGTGTTCACAACCGAGCCTGAGCAGCTCCCATTGTTAGAAGAGATTACCCAAGATGAAAGACTATCAGATATAGAGGTGACAGCAGAGGATGTAATGAAACAGTTGACAACACTGGATGCAAATAAAGCTGTTGGACCAGACAAAGTATCACCGTG
>NC_091223.1:21882864-21947864 GCF_040958095.1 Procambarus clarkii | reverse complement strand
TGTGTGTGTGTTTTGTGTGTGTGTGTGTGTGTGTGTGTGTGTGTGTGTGTGTGTGTGTGTGTGTGTGTGTGTGTGTGTGTGTGTGTGTGTGTTGTGTGTGCGAGTAGAATAGGAGATGCCACATAGAGCCATCTATGTAGGGGGATCAGATAAGAAATCAGAAGCGGGGAGCCACATAGTGCCACTCCATATTAGGTCACCCAAGGTGTGAGTGGTAGCAGTCGAAAAAACAGTGAAGATAGGTATCTATTATGTGCCACTATGATCATGTTCATTTACAGTAAAGTAGCTACCTATGAAGGGCAATCAGATAAGAAAATCAGAGGCGGAGTGCCACTTAGAGCCACCCCATATTAGGTCGTCCAAGGTGTGGGGCAGCAACAATCGTAAAAATAGTGAAGATAGGTATCTATTATGTGTTGCTATGTTCATGTTCATGTTCATTTATACAGAAAAGTATGACAGTATATTTGTATAATAAACACTCAGGTGAGCGGCAGATACCCCCCCCCCACTTCCCTCTATGGGACAGGTGTAAAAACAGGATCCTCGCAGAAGGGGCGGTCCCCCCCTCACCAGCCCTCCTCATACTTGATGACCTTGAGTGTACCGTAAGAGGGGCCAGCCTCCCTTAGTTGTTTTTAAGTTGGATATATTTTAAGCCTCTATACTTAAAGAAGGAGAAAAAGAAATAATCCTGATGATTTATAGATTATATTATCAAAGTACATAGGGTTAAACATAGTCGTATTGTAGGTCATCTCCCCCCACATAATATTTATTAACAAGACCTCTCCTTCTCGCCCACAAGTCCGTTGTGGGGTCTTCCTCCCCCTCCTCCTCCTCCTCCTGGGACGAAGATGATGACTCATCATCTCCCAGAGAGTGAATGGGATGTAGTGCGCCTCCCTCAGGTGACTGACTGCTGACGTCATAGGGTTCACTCTCGCTGGTGGGGCGTTGTCCTTCCTCTCCTTGTGGTTCAATGACGTCACCACCTTCACTCTCGGAGGACATTCCTTGGGCTGAGGTGTTGGGGTGGGGGTCGGATGGTATGTCTGGGTGACCATACGCTAGGCTAGTGTATTTATTTAGGTAAAAGCGCTTATCATCAAATGCACTTAAACCCCTCTTAGTATTGAATGTGGTTGCCATCTGCCCCCCTACATTCCTTATTTAGGAGAAGTTAAAAGTATTCACTACACCATTGCTGTGTAGGGTCTCATTAAAGTGGTTATGTGTTAAAGATCTTTGCACAGCTCAGGGAATACCCTTAGCGGTGATGGAATTTTTATTGTCAAGCAAAAGCACACTATACATTTTGGGCTTGAGTGCCACAACTTCAAGGATGTGTTTATCTGACACCTCTGACTTTAACAGCCCTAAAACACCCTTTTTAGAAGGATCATACAAGGGGTGAGTTTCAGGAAAATTACTCGTATCCATCCACAAACTAAGGGGTTCTTTCCCCATCTCATTAAAAACATCTTCAGCTAGTAAGGTGAAAATGAAACTGTCTGTATCACTATACACCAGTTGTACCCTATCTGAATAGTGGTTCTTAAGTACCCTGTACCAAAAATGGTACAAGCTGTATTTTGCTAGCTCAAGAATCTGAAACCCAATGTAATTAGGATGAGTAATTTTAATGAATGGTCTGGAACTGACAGACAATAATTTATTGTCGCCTAAATGCACCATTCGTTTAAAGCGAGGATTCTTCACCTCTCGTAAAAAGACCCTAGCTGAAGTCACTAGTTTGGTGTCAATGGCATAACGAGCTGGATTCAGTAGCATTTTACCAAAAACACTGTTCGTCAGTAATTTGAAGAGTGTTTTCCTATCATTACTGGTGGAAGCATTTCTATTGTTAACGTTGGTGTTAACAAATTCTGCCATAAAATCTGACTGGTGGAACTCGTAAATTGCATGTATTGTTTCCACTTCAAGTCCTATCTCAATAAATAGTTGTAAAAGGTGAAGAGATATGAAATAATGTTTCTTGGGGAGATGATCTCCAACCAGTTTGATGTTTTTTGGGGGGAGGTGTGTGATGTTATTTGTTTCCAGAAGTCCCCTACTAAATGGTGAGATATCCTCCTTACTTATTCCCCTATGGTGTAAACAAAGGGGCAGATCGTCTGTTAGTCTAGCTATTTCAGGTCTTAAAAGTTTGGTGTCAATTAAGAGCCAGTACCCTTTGTTAGAAGAGAAAGGCTGTTCTGTCATTATCTTCCCCCCGCTAATGAAGGAGTTCATCTCATCAGATGATAGTCTCCTTAGTCCCCCATGGGGCAATTTCCTAGTCATACAACTCCCATAGAGGGAGTTGAAGTCGAGATAAAGTAAGAATGAAGACCTATCCTCCTGGGGGTTAAAAGATGGGTTGACATAGCGGTTGTTAGCTCTGACATAACTCCTAACTGCAGTTGTAAAACCCCCTCGTATGTTTTGTGATATGAGATTGTGCAACGTCACATCTGCACTTAACTCCAACGATATTCTACTACTTTTCAGGAAGCAGTCGTAGGAGTACCCTGGGAGGCTGCAATAGTGTGTCAATTCTAAAGAATATATATCATTTAGAATTGCCCTGTGGTGTGTAAAAATGTCAGCCAGTAATCCTACATCACACCTCAAATAAATGAGGAGGTAGTCTTTTAATGTCCTACACCCTGTAGCCTCCCATACTAATTTAGAATGTCTATATTCGTCCAAAGTTATACCTGATTTGTTTAGGGAGCTGTAGAACATTTCAATAGGAGGGAGTGTTGTGTCATTAAAGCAGCTGATTTTTGTGGTATATTCATAAGGGAAAAACTTCTTACCCTTTAAGAGTAGGTGGTGACTCTTTTTGGGCAAACCCTCTATCATTGAGTGAGTGAATGTTAAGGGGCTGGCTGAATCAATGTGGGTCTTTGCTAGGGATGAAAGACTACCTGTAATAAAAGCCAGTGAATCAAGAAATTTAAGCTTCCCTATTTCCACCTTAAGATATTTCGTCCCCTGTCTCATGAGGATATTGCTCTTAATATTTGAATCCATGGTAAACTCCCTCAAAATTAAGCCCATGTCATAAGACATATTATGGGCAATTAGAACTAAACTCTCCAGAGCATTCTTGTGGCGGAGGTTGCAGTAATTACATAGAGCTCCAATATAATTGAGCTTTTCCCTAAGGTGATCATGATGTTGAACCTTGAAATTGGAGGGGGTAAATACCCGCTCACAAAACTGGCAGTGAGTCTGTCTCCTAAAATGGATCATATCCTCAAGAGACATGTCTATTTCATAATGGTGGAGGGTGGATCTGATAATTTCCCATTTGGTAGCAACTCGCTGCATGAAATGAGTAACACTGTCCCCCCCAAAATAAGTAAATTTATCAATGACAGTGTGGTTCCTATCAACAATTATATAGCTGTATGCTATAGGTCTATGTATGGCTGTAACAGAACCTAGACAATCCTCAGTGCTTAGGACACACTCGAAATCAAAATAGCTCACATGGGAAGGGGCGTAACCTTTCCCAGTATTTTTAAAATGGAGTGTGTCCCCAGGCTGAGGGTAGATAATTTTCTGAGTGATGTCGCAGGAAGATGAGTGATTTGTTAGCTCAGACGAATTTTGATATTCTGAGAGACAGTTTCTACAGAAGACTGTCTTTCGTTTGTGGCTGCGAGTAAAGTTCCGTAGGAACTTATCGAACTCTTTAATCAACGCCACATGAGATTCCCCCAATAACAATAAAGGAACTATGACCGAGTACTGTCTGCTACCACGACGACAAAGAGAGACGTGATAGACGCCATCTGTATGTTTGTGTATTGAATACAAAAAAATGGATAGTTTATTTCTATTCTCCAATTTAGAGATATCCTCCCAAGACAGAGGGAAGGATAAATTGTCGTATTTGACCATTTTCCTAATCCTAGAGTGAGACTCTACAAGTCTCCCTATACGTCTCCACTTCCACCCTTGTTGTGACGCCAGAAAAGCAGCAATGCACTGAATAATGCATGTTTTATTGTTACCAGCTGGGTTTGGGTTGAAGACCTCATGCCGTCCCCTTAGAAATGGGGGATAAGGGACATAATCCCCCAAAACTGACCTTACACTTGCATTACAGATGACGATTTTAAGGAAATCGACATTATATAATATGAAACCACTCCCCTCTGTTTCTGAAAGGAGATCTTCCAGTCGTGTAATCATATAAGCCACCCAGCTATCAATAAGATTACCCACATCCTCAAGAGTTACCAGTCTAGCGGGTGTTGTTATGAAGTGTTCTCTAAAGTCATCATCTTCCGTGAGTCGTTGTTTCAAAAGTGTTACCTTTACTTCGAGGAGGATTTTTAATGATGAAGTAAAATTGCCATGTCCCCCAAGAGAATTCATGTAATTCTCTATTTCAGATATGTAATAGTCCCTAAAGTTGCTTAGGAGTCCTATAGGGTCTGTGGCGAAGGCTGAGGGGATGGAATATTCCAGCCTAGTAAAGAGATTCCCCAGAGCCCCTACCCTATTAATTAAGTGGGGAGTGTCTATAGCATCCTCCTCATCTGGGGAATTTTCATCACTATTTAGGGCGTTAAGTCTATTGTTGACAGGGGGTCTAAGACCACTAGGGCCCGGCTGAGAGATGTCACCCCTATCACCACCACCATCGACAACATCACCATCATCACCATCATCATCATCACTCATCGCTTCCTCTCCCCCCTCCCCTCCACCTAAGGGGTTATTGTCACGCTGTGCTTTGTCATGTTCCTCCCCAACCTGCCTCTGAATCGCTCCTGGAATGGAATAATAATAATAAATAATAATAATAATAATAATAATAATAATAATAATAATAATAATAAAACGGCAACACCCACTCACTAAACCCCATGACATAAGTTCTCAAAAAAAAAGATTCTTAAGAGAAATAAAGGTGGAGGGTTTATTCACTCACCACGGGGACATGTTTGTAGATGTTCAGAGGTCAAGTCCTCACACACAGAGGTCCCACAATTATCACAAGGGAAAGTGTGGTGAGGTCTCAAGGTTGTATTTCCACACAAGAAGCACAAGAAGCCATCCTCTCTGGAAGGGAGGGTGGGCTGGCGACGTTTACCTAATGAAGGAAATAGTGTATAATTTATATACACTCTCTCTCCCACACTCGCGGAGAAGGGGGAAAACCCATCTTAATATTTCACATTTGAATTAAATAAATAAATAAATATATAAAATACGGTCATACCTCCAGCACAGGTTCTCCTGTGTTCACCACTAGACTGTACACATACAGTTTCTCCGCAGAAGAAACATGTGTAACACCTATGAACGAAGAGATGTGATGAGCCCCATCCACAAATTCTACAAATATCACCAACTCGAGACATAACGATCACGCTTACCTAGAATAAATAAATATATATATATATATATATATATATATATATATATATATAAGGCACAACTCTCCTAAACACAAGAGTGAAGTATACAACTTTAGAACACTTTCCCACCAGGAGACTCGAACCCTAGCCAGCACAGAAGCCTTCCAGCAACTGGCATAACAGGTACGCCTTAACCCTCTCCACCACCTGCTCAGACCCTTAAAAGAGATGCTAATTTCGGAGTATTTAAATACACCAAAGATCAACACCTCCCAAGAGCACTAGAGCAAGTGAGGGGTCATTTAGACGTTAATTTCATCAAGTCCCTGTTAATATGGGAAGACACAGTGTCTATGCTTAAGGCACAACTCTCCTAAACACGAGAGTGAAGTATACAACTTTAGAACACTTTCCCACCAGGAGACTCGAACCCTAGCCAGCACAGAAGCCTTCCAGCAACTGGCATAACAGGTACGCCTTAACCCTCTCCACCACCTGCTCAGACCCTTAAAAGAGATGCTAATTTCGGAGTATTTAAATACACCAAAGATCAACACCTCCCAAGAGCACTAGAGCAAGTGAGGGGTCATTTAGACGTTAATTTCATCAAGTCCCTGTTAATATGGGAAGACACAGTGTCTATGCTTAAGGCACAACTCTCCTAAACACGAGAGTGAAGTATACAACTTTAGAACACTTTCCCACCAGGAGACTCGAACCCTAGCCAGCACAGAAGCCTTCCAGCAACTGGCATAACAGGTACGCCTTAACCCTCTCCACCACCTGCTCAGACCCTTAAAAGAGATGCTAATTTCGGAGTATTTAAATACACCAAAGATCAACACCTCCCAAGAGCACTAGAGCAAGTGAGGGGTCATTTAGACGTTAATTTCATCAAGTCCCTGTTAATATGGGAAGACACAGTGTCTATGCTTAAGGCACAACTCTCCTAAACACGAGAGTGAAGTATACAACTTTAGAACACTTTCCCACCAGGAGACTCGAACCCTAGCCAGCACAGAAGCCTTCCAGCAACTGGCATAACAGGTACGCCTTAACCCTCTCCACCACCTGCTCAGACCCTTAAAAGAGATGCTAATTTCGGAGTATTTAAATACACCAAAGATCAACACCTCCCAAGAGCACTAGAGCAAGTGAGGGGTCATTTAGACGTTAATTTCATCAAGTCCCTGTTAATATGGGAAGACACAGTGTCTATGCTTAAGGCACAACTCTCCTAAACACGAGAGTGAAGTATACAACTTTAGAACACTTTCCCACCAGGAGACTCGAACCCTAGCCAGCACAGAAGCCTTCCAGCAACTGGCATAACAGGTACGCCTTAACCCTCTCCACCACCTGCTCAGACCCTTAAAAGAGATGCTAATTTCGGAGTATTTAAATACACCAAAGATCAACACCTCCCAAGAGCACTAGAGCAAGTGAGGGGTCATTTAGACGTTAATTTCATCACGTCCCTGTTAATATGGGAAGACACAGTGTCTATGCTTAAGGCACAACTCTCCTAAACACGAGAGTGAAGTATACAACTTTAGAACACTTTCCCACCAGGAGACTCGAACCCTAGCCAGCACAGAAGCCTTCCAGCAACTGGCATAACAGGTACGCCTTAACCCTCTCCACCACCTGCTCAGACCCTTAAAAGAGATGCTAATTTCAGAGTATTTAAATACACCAAAGATCAACACCTCCCAAGAGCACTAGAGCAAGTGAGGGGTCATTTAGACGTTAATTTCATCAAGTCCCTGTTAATATGGGAAGACACAGTGTCTATGCTTAAGGCACAACTCTCCTAAACACGAGAGTGAAGTATACAACTTTAGAACACTTTCCCACCAGGAGACTCGAACCCTAGCCAGCACAGAAGCCTTCCAGCAACTGGCATAACAGGTACGCCTTAACCCTCTCCACCACCTGCTCAGACCCTTAAAAGAGATGCTAATTTCGGAGTATTTAAATACACCAAAGATCAACACCTCCCAAGAGCACTAGAGCAAGTGAGGGGTCATTTAGACGTTAATTTCATCAAGTCCCTGTTAATATGGGAAGACACAGTGTCTATGCTTAAGGCACAACTCTCCTAAACACGAGAGTGAAGTATACAACTTTAGAACACTTTCCCACCAGGAGACTCGAACCCTAGCCAGCACAGAAGCCTTCCAGCAACTGGCATAACAGGTACGCCTTAACCCTCTCCACCACCTGCTCAGACCCTTAAAAGAGATGCTAATTTCGGAGTATTTAAATACACCAAAGATCAACACCTCCCAAGAGCACTAGAGCAAGTGAGGGGTCATTTAGACGTTAATTTCATCAAGTCCCTGTTAATATGGGAAGACACAGTGTCTATGCTTAAGGCACAACTCTCCTAAACACGAGAGTGAAGTATACAACTTTAGAACACTTTCCCACCAGGAGACTCGAACCCTAGCCAGCACAGAAGCCTTCCAGCAACTGGCATAACAGGTACGCCTTAACCCTCTCCACCACCTGCTCAGACCCTTAAAAGAGATGCTAATTTCGGAGTATTTAAATACACCAAAGATCAACACCTCCCAAGAGCACTAGAGCAAGTGAGGGGTCATTTAGACGTTAATTTCATCAAGTCCCTGTTAATATGGGAAGACACAGTGTCTATGCTTAAGGCACAACTCTCCTAAACACGAGAGTGAAGTATACAACTTTAGAACACTTTCCCACCAGGAGACTCGAACCCTAGCCAGCACAGAAGCCTTCCAGCAACTGGCATAACAGGTACGCCTTAACCCTCTCCACCACCTGCTCAGACCCTTAAAAGAGATGCTAATTTCGGAGTATTTAAATACACCAAAGATCAACACCTCCCAAGAGCACTAGAGCAAGTGAGGGGTCATTTAGACGTTAATTTCATCAAGTCCCTGTTAATATGGGAAGACACAGTGTCTATGCTTAAGGCACAACTCTCCTAAACACGAGAGTGAAGTATACAACTTTAGAACACTTTCCCACCAGGAGACTCGAACCCTAGCCAGCACAGAAGCCTTCCAGCAACTGGCATAACAGGTACGCCTTAACCCTCTCCACCACCTGCTCAGACCCTTAAAAGAGATGCTAATTTCGGAGTATTTAAATACACCAAAGATCAACACCTCCCAAGAGCACTAGAGCAAGTGAGGGGTCATTTAGACGTTAATTTCATCAAGTCCCTGTTAATATGGGAAGACACAGTGTCTATGCTTAAGGCACAACTCTCCTAAACACGAGAGTGAAGTATACAACTTTAGAACACTTTCCCACCAGGAGACTCGAACCCTAGCCAGCACAGAAGCCTTCCAGCAACTGGCATAACAGGTACGCCTTAACCCTCTCCACCACCTGCTCAGACCCTTAAAAGAGATGCTAATTTCGGAGTATTTAAATACACCAAAGATCAACACCTCCCAAGAGCACTAGAGCAAGTGAGGGGTCATTTAGACGTTAATTTCATCAAGTCCCTGTTAATATGGGAAGACACAGTGTCTATGCTTAAGGCACAACTCTCCTAAACACGAGAGTGAAGTATACAACTTTAGAACACTTTCCCACCAGGAGACTCGAACCCTAGCCAGCACAGAAGCCTTCCAGCAACTGGCATAACAGGTACGCCTTAACCCTCTCCACCACCTGCTCAGACCCTTAAAAGAGATGCTAATTTCGGAGTATTTAAATACACCAAAGATCAACACCTCCCAAGAGCACTAGAGCAAGTGAGGGGTCATTTAGACGTTAATTTCATCAAGTCCCTGTTAATATGGGAAGACACAGTGTCTATGCTTAAGGCACAACTCTCCTAAACACGAGAGTGAAGTATACAACTTTAGAACACTTTCCCACCAGGAGACTCGAACCCTAGCCAGCACAGAAGCCTTCCAGCAACTGGCATAACAGGTACGCCTTAACCCTCTCCACCACCTGCTCAGACCCTTAAAAGAGATGCTAATTTCGGAGTATTTAAATACACCAAAGATCAACACCTCCCAAGAGCACTAGAGCAAGTGAGGGGTCATTTAGACGTTAATTTCATCAAGTCCCTGTTAATATGGGAAGACACAGTGTCTATGCTTAAGGCACAACTCTCCTAAACACGAGAGTGAAGTATACAACTTTAGAACACTTTCCCACCAGGAGACTCGAACCCTAGCCAGCACAGAAGCCTTCCAGCAACTGGCATAACAGGTACGCCTTAACCCTCTCCACCACCTGCTCAGACCCTTAAAAGAGATGCTAATTTCGGAGTATTTAAATACACCAAAGATCAACACCTCCCAAGAGCACTAGAGCAAGTGAGGGGTCATTTAGACGTTAATTTCATCAAGTCCCTGTTAATATGGGAAGACACAGTGTCTATGCTTAAGGCACAACTCTCCTAAACACGAGAGTGAAGTATACAACTTTAGAACACTTTCCCACCAGGAGACTCGAACCCTAGCCAGCACAGAAGCCTTCCAGCAACTGGCATAACAGGTACGCCTTAACCCTCTCCACCACCTGCTCAGACCCTTAAAAGAGATGCTAATTTCGGAGTATTTAAATACACCAAAGATCAACACCTCCCAAGAGCACTAGAGCAAGTGAGGGGTCATTTAGACGTTAATTTCATCAAGTCCCTGTTAATATGGACTTGCTCTAGTGCTCTTGGGAGGTGTTGATCTTTGGTGTATTTAAATACTCCGAAATTAGCATCTCTTTTAAGGGTCTGAGCAGGTGGTGGAGAGGGTTAAGGCGTACCTGTTATGCCAGTTGCTGGAAGGCTTCTGTGCTGGCTAGGGTTCGAGTCTCCTGGTGGGAAAGTGTTCTAAAGTTGTATACTTCACTCTCGTGTTTAGGAGAGTTGTGCCTTAAGCATAGACACTGTGTCTTCCCATATTAACAGGGACTTGATGAAATTAACGTCTAAATGACCCCTCACTTGCTCTAGTGCTCTTGGGAGGTGTTGATCTTTGGTGTATTTAAATACTCCGAAATTAGCATCTCTTTTAAGGGTCTGAGCAGGTGGTGGAGAGGGTTAAGGCGTACCTGTTATGCCAGTTGCTGGAAGGCTTCTGTGCTGGCTAGGGTTCGAGTCTCCTGGTGGGAAAGTGTTCTAAAGTTGTATACTTCACTCTCGTGTTTAGGAGAGTTGTGCCTTAAGCATAGACACTGTGTCTTCCCATATTAACAGGGACTTGATGAAATTAACGTCTAAATGACCCCTCACTTGCTCTAGTGCTCTTGGGAGGTGTTGATCTTTGGTGTATTTAAATACTCCGAAATTAGCATCTCTTTTAAGGGTCTGAGCAGGTGGTGGAGAGGGTTAAGGCGTACCTGTTATGCCAGTTGCTGGAAGGCTTCTGTGCTGGCTAGGGTTCGAGTCTCCTGGTGGGAAAGTGTTCTAAAGTTGTATACTTCACTCTCGTGTTTAGGAGAGTTGTGCCTTAAGCATAGACACTGTGTCTTCCCATATTAACAGGGACTTGATGAAATTAACGTCTAAATGACCCCTCACTTGCTCTAGTGCTCTTGGGAGGTGTTGATCTTTGGTGTATTTAAATACTCCGAAATTAGCATCTCTTTTAAGGGTCTGAGCAGGTGGTGGAGAGGGTTAAGGCGTACCTGTTATGCCAGTTGCTGGAAGGCTTCTGTGCTGGCTAGGGTTCGAGTCTCCTGGTGGGAAAGTGTTCTAAAGTTGTATACTTCACTCTCGTGTTTAGGAGAGTTGTGCCTTAAGCATAGACACTGTGTCTTCCCATATTAACAGGGACTTGATGAAATTAACGTCTAAATGACCCCTCACTTGCTCTAGTGCTCTTGGGAGGTGTTGATCTTTGGTGTATTTAAATACTCCGAAATTAGCATCTCTTTTAAGGGTCTGAGCAGGTGGTGGAGAGGGTTAAGGCGTACCTGTTATGCCAGTTGCTGGAAGGCTTCTGTGCTGGCTAGGGTTCGAGTCTCCTGGTGGGAAAGTGTTCTAAAGTTGTATACTTCACTCTCGTGTTTAGGAGAGTTGTGCCTTAAGCATAGACACTGTGTCTTCCCATATTAACAGGGACTTGATGAAATTAACGTCTAAATGACCCCTCACTTGCTCTAGTGCTCTTGGGAGGTGTTGATCTTTGGTGTATTTAAATACTCCGAAATTAGCATCTCTTTTAAGGGTCTGAGCAGGTGGTGGAGAGGGTTAAGGCGTACCTGTTATGCCAGTTGCTGGAAGGCTTCTGTGCTGGCTAGGGTTCGAGTCTCCTGGTGGGAAAGTGTTCTAAAGTTGTATACTTCACTCTCGTGTTTAGGAGAGTTGTGCCTTAAGCATAGACACTGTGTCTTCCCATATTAACAGGGACTTGATGAAATTAACGTCTAAATGACCCCTCACTTGCTCTAGTGCTCTTGGGAGGTGTTGATCTTTGGTGTATTTAAATACTCCGAAATTAGCATCTCTTTTAAGGGTCTGAGCAGGTGGTGGAGAGGGTTAAGGCGTACCTGTTATGCCAGTTGCTGGAAGGCTTCTGTGCTGGCTAGGGTTCGAGTCTCCTGGTGGGAAAGTGTTCTAAAGTTGTATACTTCACTCTCGTGTTTAGGAGAGTTGTGCCTTAAGCATAGACACTGTGTCTTCCCATATTAACAGGGACTTGATGAAATTAACGTCTAAATGACCCCTCACTTGCTCTAGTGCTCTTGGGAGGTGTTGATCTTTGGTGTATTTAAATACTCCGAAATTAGCATCTCTTTTAAGGGTCTGAGCAGGTGGTGGAGAGGGTTAAGGCGTACCTGTTATGCCAGTTGCTGGAAGGCTTCTGTGCTGGCTAGGGTTCGAGTCTCCTGGTGGGAAAGTGTTCTAAAGTTGTATACTTCACTCTCGTGTTTAGGAGAGTTGTGCCTTAAGCATAGACACTGTGTCTTCCCATATTAACAGGGACTTGATGAAATTAACGTCTAAATGACCCCTCACTTGCTCTAGTGCTCTTGGGAGGTGTTGATCTTTGGTGTATTTAAATACTCCGAAATTAGCATCTCTTTTAAGGGTCTGAGCAGGTGGTGGAGAGGGTTAAGGCGTACCTGTTATGCCAGTTGCTGGAAGGCTTCTGTGCTGGCTAGGGTTCGAGTCTCCTGGTGGGAAAGTGTTCTAAAGTTGTATACTTCACTCTCGTGTTTAGGAGAGTTGTGCCTTAAGCATAGACACTGTGTCTTCCCATATTAACAGGGACTTGATGAAATTAACGTCTAAATGACCCCTCACTTGCTCTAGTGCTCTTGGGAGGTGTTGATCTTTGGTGTATTTAAATACTCCGAAATTAGCATCTCTTTTAAGGGTCTGAGCAGGTGGTGGAGAGGGTTAAGGCGTACCTGTTATGCCAGTTGCTGGAAGGCTTCTGTGCTGGCTAGGGTTCGAGTCTCCTGGTGGGAAAGTGTTCTAAAGTTGTATACTTCACTCTCGTGTTTAGGAGAGTTGTGCCTTAAGCATAGACACTGTGTCTTCCCATATTAACAGGGACTTGATGAAATTAACGTCTAAATGACCCCTCACTTGCTCTAGTGCTCTTGGGAGGTGTTGATCTTTGGTGTATTTAAATACTCCGAAATTAGCATCTCTTTTAAGGGTCTGAGCAGGTGGTGGAGAGGGTTAAGGCGTACCTGTTATGCCAGTTGCTGGAAGGCTTCTGTGCTGGCTAGGGTTCGAGTCTCCTGGTGGGAAAGTGTTCTAAAGTTGTATACTTCACTCTCGTGTTTAGGAGAGTTGTGCCTTAAGCATAGACACTGTGTCTTCCCATATTAACAGGGACTTGATGAAATTAACGTCTAAATGACCCCTCACTTGCTCTAGTGCTCTTGGGAGGTGTTGATCTTTGGTGTATTTAAATACTCCGAAATTAGCATCTCTTTTAAGGGTCTGAGCAGGTGGTGGAGAGGGTTAAGGCGTACCTGTTATGCCAGTTGCTGGAAGGCTTCTGTGCTGGCTAGGGTTCGAGTCTCCTGGTGGGAAAGTGTTCTAAAGTTGTATACTTCACTCTCGTGTTTAGGAGAGTTGTGCCTTAAGCATAGACACTGTGTCTTCCCATATTAACAGGGACTTGATGAAATTAACGTCTAAATGACCCCTCACTTGCTCTAGTGCTCTTGGGAGGTGTTGATCTTTGGTGTATTTAAATACTCCGAAATTAGCATCTCTTTTAAGGGTCTGAGCAGGTGGTGGAGAGGGTTAAGGCGTACCTGTTATGCCAGTTGCTGGAAGGCTTCTGTGCTGGCTAGGGTTCGAGTCTCCTGGTGGGAAAGTGTTCTAAAGTTGTATACTTCACTCTCGTGTTTAGGAGAGTTGTGCCTTAAGCATAGACACTGTGTCTTCCCATATTAACAGGGACTTGATGAAATTAACGTCTAAATGACCCCTCACTTGCTCTAGTGCTCTTGGGAGGTGTTGATCTTTGGTGTATTTAAATACTCCGAAATTAGCATCTCTTTTAAGGGTCTGAGCAGGTGGTGGAGAGGGTTAAGGCGTACCTGTTATGCCAGTTGCTGGAAGGCTTCTGTGCTGGCTAGGGTTCGAGTCTCCTGGTGGGAAAGTGTTCTAAAGTTGTATACTTCACTCTCGTGTTTAGGAGAGTTGTGCCTTAAGCATAGACACTGTGTCTTCCCATATTAACAGGGACTTGATGAAATTAACGTCTAAATGACCCCTCACTTGCTCTAGTGCTCTTGGGAGGTGTTGATCTTTGGTGTATTTAAATACTCCGAAATTAGCATCTCTTTTAAGGGTCTGAGCAGGTGGTGGAGAGGGTTAAGGCGTACCTGTTATGCCAGTTGCTGGAAGGCTTCTGTGCTGGCTAGGGTTCGAGTCTCCTGGTGGGAAAGTGTTCTAAAGTTGTATACTTCACTCTCGTGTTTAGGAGAGTTGTGCCTTAAGCATAGACACTGTGTCTTCCCATATTAACAGGGACTTGATGAAATTAACGTCTAAATGACCCCTCACTTGCTCTAGTGCTCTTGGGAGGTGTTGATCTTTGGTGTATTTAAATACTCCGAAATTAGCATCTCTTTTAAGGGTCTGAGCAGGTGGTGGAGAGGGTTAAGGCGTACCTGTTATGCCAGTTGCTGGAAGGCTTCTGTGCTGGCTAGGGTTCGAGTCTCCTGGTGGGAAAGTGTTCTAAAGTTGTATACTTCACTCTCGTGTTTAGGAGAGTTGTGCCTTAAGCATAGACACTGTGTCTTCCCATATTAACAGGGACTTGATGAAATTAACGTCTAAATGACCCCTCACTTGCTCTAGTGCTCTTGGGAGGTGTTGATCTTTGGTGTATTTAAATACTCCGAAATTAGCATCTCTTTTAAGGGTCTGAGCAGGTGGTGGAGAGGGTTAAGGCGTACCTGTTATGCCAGTTGCTGGAAGGCTTCTGTGCTGGCTAGGGTTCGAGTCTCCTGGTGGGAAAGTGTTCTAAAGTTGTATACTTCACTCTCGTGTTTAGGAGAGTTGTGCCTTAAGCATAGACACTGTGTCTTCCCATATTAACAGGGACTTGATGAAATTAACGTCTAAATGACCCCTCACTTGCTCTAGTGCTCTTGGGAGGTGTTGATCTTTGGTGTATTTAAATACTCCGAAATTAGCATCTCTTTTAAGGGTCTGAGCAGGTGGTGGAGAGGGTTAAGGCGTACCTGTTATGCCAGTTGCTGGAAGGCTTCTGTGCTGGCTAGGGTTCGAGTCTCCTGGTGGGAAAGTGTTCTAAAGTTGTATACTTCACTCTCGTGTTTAGGAGAGTTGTGCCTTAAGCATAGACACTGTGTCTTCCCATATTAACAGGGACTTGATGAAATTAACGTCTAAATGACCCCTCACTTGCTCTAGTGCTCTTGGGAGGTGTTGATCTTTGGTGTATTTAAATACTCCGAAATTAGCATCTCTTTTAAGGGTCTGAGCAGGTGGTGGAGAGGGTTAAGGCGTACCTGTTATGCCAGTTGCTGGAAGGCTTCTGTGCTGGCTAGGGTTCGAGTCTCCTGGTGGGAAAGTGTTCTAAAGTTGTATACTTCACTCTCGTGTTTAGGAGAGTTGTGCCTTAAGCATAGACACTGTGTCTTCCCATATTAACAGGGACTTGATGAAATTAACGTCTAAATGACCCCTCACTTGCTCTAGTGCTCTTGGGAGGTGTTGATCTTTGGTGTATTTAAATACTCCGAAATTAGCATCTCTTTTAAGGGTCTGAGCAGGTGGTGGAGAGGGTTAAGGCGTACCTGTTATGCCAGTTGCTGGAAGGCTTCTGTGCTGGCTAGGGTTCGAGTCTCCTGGTGGGAAAGTGTTCTAAAGTTGTATACTTCACTCTCGTGTTTAGGAGAGTTGTGCCTTAAGCATAGACACTGTGTCTTCCCATATTAACAGGGACTTGATGAAATTAACGTCTAAATGACCCCTCACTTGCTCTAGTGCTCTTGGGAGGTGTTGATCTTTGGTGTATTTAAATACTCCGAAATTAGCATCTCTTTTAAGGGTCTGAGCAGGTGGTGGAGAGGGTTAAGGCGTACCTGTTATGCCAGTTGCTGGAAGGCTTCTGTGCTGGCTAGGGTTCGAGTCTCCTGGTGGGAAAGTGTTCTAAAGTTGTATACTTCACTCTCGTGTTTAGGAGAGTTGTGCCTTAAGCAGAGACACTGTGTCTTCCCATATTAACAGGGACTTGATGAAATTAACGTCTAAATGACCCCTCACTTGCTCTAGTGCTCTTGGGAGGTGTTGATCTTTGGTGTATTTAAATACTCCGAAATTAGCATCTCTTTTAAGGGTCTGAGCAGGTGGTGGAGAGGGTTAAGGCGTACCTGTTATGCCAGTTGCTGGAAGGCTTCTGTGCTGGCTAGGGTTCGAGTCTCCTGGTGGGAAAGTGTTCTAAAGTTGTATACTTCACTCTCGTGTTTAGGAGAGTTGTGCCTTAAGCATAGACACTGTGTCTTCCCATATTAACAGGGACTTGATGAAATTAACGTCTAAATGACCCCTCACTTGCTCTAGTGCTCTTGGGAGGTGTTGATCTTTGGTGTATTTAAATACTCCGAAATTAGCATCTCTTTTAAGGGTCTGAGCAGGTGGTGGAGAGGGTTAAGGCGTACCTGTTATGCCAGTTGCTGGAAGGCTTCTGTGCTGGCTAGGGTTCGAGTCTCCTGGTGGGAAAGTGTTCTAAAGTTGTATACTTCACTCTCGTGTTTAGGAGAGTTGTGCCTTAAGCATAGACACTGTGTCTTCCCATATTAACAGGGACTTGATGAAATTAACGTCTAAATGACCCCTCACTTGCTCTAGTGCTCTTGGGAGGTGTTGATCTTTGGTGTATTTAAATACTCCGAAATTAGCATCTCTTTTAAGGGTCTGAGCAGGTGGTGGAGAGGGTTAAGGCGTACCTGTTATGCCAGTTGCTGGAAGGCTTCTGTGCTGGCTAGGGTTCGAGTCTCCTGGTGGGAAAGTGTTCTAAAGTTGTATACTTCACTCTCGTGTTTAGGAGAGTTGTGCCTTAAGCATAGACACTGTGTCTTCCCATATTAACAGGGACTTGATGAAATTAACGTCTAAATGACCCCTCACTTGCTCTAGTGCTCTTGGGAGGTGTTGATCTTTGGTGTATTTAAATACTCCGAAATTAGCATCTCTTTTAAGGGTCTGAGCAGGTGGTGGAGAGGGTTAAGGCGTACCTGTTATGCCAGTTGCTGGAAGGCTTCTGTGCTGGCTAGGGTTCGAGTCTCCTGGTGGGAAAGTGTTCTAAAGTTGTATACTTCACTCTCGTGTTTAGGAGAGTTGTGCCTTAAGCATAGACACTGTGTCTTCCCATATTAACAGGGACTTGATGAAATTAACGTCTAAATGACCCCTCACTTGCTCTAGTGCTCTTGGGAGGTGTTGATCTTTGGTGTATTTAAATACTCCGAAATTAGCATCTCTTTTAAGGGTCTGAGCAGGTGGTGGAGAGGGTTAAGGCGTACCTGTTATGCCAGTTGCTGGAAGGCTTCTGTGCTGGCTAGGGTTCGAGTCTCCTGGTGGGAAAGTGTTCTAAAGTTGTATACTTCACTCTCGTGTTTAGGAGAGTTGTGCCTTAAGCATAGACACTGTGTCTTCCCATATTAACAGGGACTTGATGAAATTAACGTCTAAATGACCCCTCACTTGCTCTAGTGCTCTTGGGAGGTGTTGATCTTTGGTGTATTTAAATACTCCGAAATTAGCATCTCTTTTAAGGGTCTGAGCAGGTGGTGGAGAGGGTTAAGGCGTACCTGTTATGCCAGTTGCTGGAAGGCTTCTGTGCTGGCTAGGGTTCGAGTCTCCTGGTGGGAAAGTGTTCTAAAGTTGTATACTTCACTCTCGTGTTTAGGAGAGTTGTGCCTTAAGCATAGACACTGTGTCTTCCCATATTAACAGGGACTTGATGAAATTAACGTCTAAATGACCCCTCACTTGCTCTAGTGCTCTTGGGAGGTGTTGATCTTTGGTGTATTTAAATACTCCGAAATTAGCATCTCTTTTAAGGGTCTGAGCAGGTGGTGGAGAGGGTTAAGGCGTACCTGTTATGCCAGTTGCTGGAAGGCTTCTGTGCTGGCTAGGGTTCGAGTCTCCTGGTGGGAAAGTGTTCTAAAGTTGTATACTTCACTCTCGTGTTTAGGAGAGTTGTGCCTTAAGCATAGACACTGTGTCTTCCCATATTAACAGGGACTTGATGAAATTAACGTCTAAATGACCCCTCACTTGCTCTAGTGCTCTTGGGAGGTGTTGATCTTTGGTGTATTTAAATACTCCGAAATTAGCATCTCTTTTAAGGGTCTGAGCAGGTGGTGGAGAGGGTTAAGGCGTACCTGTTATGCCAGTTGCTGGAAGGCTTCTGTGCTGGCTAGGGTTCGAGTCTCCTGGTGGGAAAGTGTTCTAAAGTTGTATACTTCACTCTCGTGTTTAGGAGAGTTGTGCCTTAAGCATAGACACTGTGTCTTCCCATATTAACAGGGACTTGATGAAATTAACGTCTAAATGACCCCTCACTTGCTCTAGTGCTCTTGGGAGGTGTTGATCTTTGGTGTATTTAAATACTCCGAAATTAGCATCTCTTTTAAGGGTCTGAGCAGGTGGTGGAGAGGGTTAAGGCGTACCTGTTATGCCAGTTGCTGGAAGGCTTCTGTGCTGGCTAGGGTTCGAGTCTCCTGGTGGGAAAGTGTTCTAAAGTTGTATACTTCACTCTCGTGTTTAGGAGAGTTGTGCCTTAAGCATAGACACTGTGTCTTCCCATATTAACAGGGACTTGATGAAATTAACGTCTAAATGACCCCTCACTTGCTCTAGTGCTCTTGGGAGGTGTTGATCTTTGGTGTATTTAAATACTCCGAAATTAGCATCTCTTTTAAGGGTCTGAGCAGGTGGTGGAGAGGGTTAAGGCGTACCTGTTATGCCAGTTGCTGGAAGGCTTCTGTGCTGGCTAGGGTTCGAGTCTCCTGGTGGGAAAGTGTTCTAAAGTTGTATACTTCACTCTCGTGTTTAGGAGAGTTGTGCCTTAAGCATAGACACTGTGTCTTCCCATATTAACAGGGACTTGATGAAATTAACGTCTAAATGACCCCTCACTTGCTCTAGTGCTCTTGGGAGGTGTTGATCTTTGGTGTATTTAAATACTCCGAAATTAGCATCTCTTTTAAGGGTCTGAGCAGGTGGTGGAGAGGGTTAAGGCGTACCTGTTATGCCAGTTGCTGGAAGGCTTCTGTGCTGGCTAGGGTTCGAGTCTCCTGGTGGGAAAGTGTTCTAAAGTTGTATACTTCACTCTCGTGTTTAGGAGAGTTGTGCCTTAAGCATAGACACTGTGTCTTCCCATATTAACAGGGACTTGATGAAATTAACGTCTAAATGACCCCTCACTTGCTCTAGTGCTCTTGGGAGGTGTTGATCTTTGGTGTATTTAAATACTCCGAAATTAGCATCTCTTTTAAGGGTCTGAGCAGGTGGTGGAGAGGGTTAAGGCGTACCTGTTATGCCAGTTGCTGGAAGGCTTCTGTGCTGGCTAGGGTTCGAGTCTCCTGGTGGGAAAGTGTTCTAAAGTTGTATACTTCACTCTCGTGTTTAGGAGAGTTGTGCCTTAAGCATAGACACTGTGTCTTCCCATATTAACAGGGACTTGATGAAATTAACGTCTAAATGACCCCTCACTTGCTCTAGTGCTCTTGGGAGGTGTTGATCTTTGGTGTATTTAAATACTCCGAAATTAGCATCTCTTTTAAGGGTCTGAGCAGGTGGTGGAGAAGGTTAAGGCGTACCTGTTATGCCAGTTGCTGGAAGGCTTCTGTGCTGGCTAGGGTTCGAGTCTCCTGGTGGGAAAGTGTTCTAAAGTTGTATGCTTCACTCTCGTGTTTAGGAGAGTTGTGCCTTAAGCATAGACACTGTGTCTTCCCATATTAACAGGGACTTGATGAAATTAACGTCTAAATGACCCCTCACTTGCTCTAGTGCTCTTGGGAGGTGTTGATCTTTGGTGTATTTAAATACTCCGAAATTAGCATCTCTTTTAAGGGTCTGAGCAGGTGGTGGAGAGGGTTAAGGCGTACCTGTTATGCCAGTTGCTGGAAGGCTTCTGTGCTGGCTAGGGTTCGAGTCTCCTGGTGGGAAAGTGTTCTAAAGTTGTATACTTCACTCTCGTGTTTAGGAGAGTTGTGCCTTAAGCATAGACACTGTGTCTTCCCATATTAACAGGGACTTGATGAAATTAACGTCTAAATGACCCCTCACTTGCTCTAGTGCTCTTGGGAGGTGTTGATCTTTGGTGTATTTAAATACTCCGAAATTAGCATCTCTTTTAAGGGTCTGAGCAGGTGGTGGAGAGGGTTAAGGCGTACCTGTTATGCCAGTTGCTGGAAGGCTTCTGTGCTGGCTAGGGTTCGAGTCTCCTGGTGGGAAAGTGTTCTAAAGTTGTATACTTCACTCTCGTGTTTAGGAGAGTTGTGCCTTAAGCATAGACACTGTGTCTTCCCATATTAACAGGGACTTGATGAAATTAACGTCTAAATGACCCCTCACTTGCTCTAGTGCTCTTGGGAGGTGTTGATCTTTGGTGTATTTAAATACTCCGAAATTAGCATCTCTTTTAAGGGTCTGAGCAGGTGGTGGAGAGGGTTAAGGCGTACCTATTATGCCAGTTGCTGGAAGGCTTCTGTGCTGGCTAGGGTTCGAGTCTCCTGGTGGGAAAGTGTTCTAAAGTTGTATACTTCACTCTCGTGTTTAGGAGAGTTGTGCCTTAAGCATAGACACTGTGTCTTCCCATATTAACAGGGACTTGATGAAATTAACGTCTAAATGACCCCTCACTTGCTCTAGTGCTCTTGGGAGGTGTTGATCTTTGGTGTATTTAAATACTCCGAAATTAGCATCTCTTTTAAGGGTCTGAGCAGGTGGTGGAGAGGGTTAAGGCGTACCTGTTATGCCAGTTGCTGGAAGGCTTCTGTGCTGGCTAGGGTTCGAGTCTCCTGGTGGGAAAGTGTTCTAAAGTTGTATACTTCACTCTCGTGTTTAGGAGAGTTGTGCCTTAAGCATAGACACTGTGTCTTCCCATATTAACAGGGACTTGATGAAATTAACGTCTAAATGACCCCTCACTTGCTCTAGTGCTCTTGGGAGGTGTTGATCTTTGGTGTATTTAAATACTCCGAAATTAGCATCTCTTTTAAGGGTCTGAGCAGGTGGTGGAGAGGGTTAAGGCGTACCTGTTATGCCAGTTGCTGGAAGGCTTCTGTGCTGGCTAGGGTTCGAGTCTCCTGGTGGGAAAGTGTTCTAAAGTTGTATATATATATATATATATATATATATATATATATATATATATATATATATATATATATATATATATATATATATATATATATATATATATATATATATCCCCCAGCACTCAAATCAGTCCACTTCTCATTCCTGCTCCTACTTATCTATATAAATATATATATATATATATATATATATATATATATATATATATATAATATATTTATATTTATTTATATATATATATATATATATATATATATATATATATATATATATATATATATAACCCTTATATGAAATAGATACTAATTTACTTACATCTCGGTCTAGACGGGGAGGAGAGTGGACGGTTTGGTCACAATTCAATAATACATGATGTGGGGGAGGTGTAGCGTCCTTTTATTGACTCGGAAACGTGGGGGGCAACGTTGCCACATACAACACCTCTCAGTCCTTTTTGTAAGAGAAGGGTTAGGCCTGCTGTAGAAAACTTTTTTTTTTTTCTCTCTCGTCTGGAGGTCATCACTAGGGGACTTCTACTTCAAAAAAAAACATCAGGAGGACTGGCTATGTCCTGAGGGAGACACATTCCTTGCTGGGTGAATACACACACACACACACACACACACACACACACACACACACACACACACACACACACACACACACACACACACACACACACACACACACACACACACACACACACACACACTCTCACTCACACACACTCACACACACTCACACACACACACACACACACACACACACACACACACACACACACACACACACACACACACATTTCAGCTCTGGAGAGAGTCACACGTTGTGTCCGTAGGGTCCGCGAATAACATCAATTATCTCGAGACATTGAAGGGTCACCGAGACAAGAAACATAGTTTTTTGTCACAGAAGTGTACGCAAACGCAGTGATCAAGTGTATAGTGAGCTCCTACAGCGGTAGAGCAATTAAGAAACAAAAATAAGGCCGAGTGGCAAGATCAGTGTGTACCGTTGGGTCAGCCTAGCCACCCAGCCTAGCAGGACCTACGTTTTGTTTTGCTGAGTAATGTGTTGTGAAGTGGTTTGTAGCATACTTAGTGATTGATCCCCCGAAGTGTGTGCACCGTTTAGGATCGTATGCTAAGTGCACATAGTGGCTGACGACCAGTGAGGAAGATAGGAACGAATGTTACCAGGAGCACGTGGAGACAACAGTAGCACGTGGAGACAACATTGATACCAGAGAGAGGAGAGGGCAAGCGACCAACCCCGTCATAAGGACATCTCTTCAAACTCACCTAGGCGTGCTTGCTCGGGGTGAGCTGACGGTAGGTACCCCTCTCTAGGTCATCAATAAGGTGTACAGAGTGACTTAAAATACCTAATTTAAAGTAGGTCTCAATATCTCAAATATACAACTCCGTGGCTCACTTGGGTGGTACTTGGGTGGGGCTTGACACATGATACCCTGGTGACCGCTCACCATCTCACCCCACACCTTCCCACGCCTTACACTGCCCCAAGACACCCCCCTACCCCTCCCCCTATACACAAACACCCCCGCACCCAACACACACACACACACACACACACACGCACACGCACACGCACACACGCACACGCACGCACACAAAGACACACACGGACACACACACACGCACACACACACGCACATACAGACACACACACAGACACACACACACACACACACACACACAGGTCAAGCGGGATGGTAAGACAACAGAATGAAGCTGGAGGAGAGGGACTGGACGAGTCATTCATGGAGATGATTGCTAAGGCATGGAAGGAAGTCAGTGGGGAATTGAAGGACCTGAGGGAAACTATATGTAAGCTGCAGATAGAACTAAGTGCAGCACAAGAGGAGATAAAAAGCCTAAAAACAGGCCCTCCTCAGACTCTGGCCCAGGGGACCAACCCCCAGGTGCCAGGAGATGTAGCTATGGCAGGGACCCCTACAATTGGCCCAACCTTTGCTGAAATGCTCAAGAGCCCAGGAGCAATGTCCACAGTCAAGGATGTTGTAATGAAAGCAGTAACCTCACAGGAGGCAGCTAGATGCACAAGCCAGCTAATGGAAAGGAAAAGAGCTGTAGTAGTGGTAGGTGTGAAGGAACAAGAGGGCTCCACAAGGGAGGAAACGAGGACTAGACAAAGCTGCAGTGGCAGGGATATTAAAGGAGATAGGAATGGAAGGGGCTGAACGAGACATAGAACAGTTTTTTCCGGATTGGCCAGTACAACAGAGACAAAAAAAGATTGATCAAGGTAGTATTCAAGAGCGAGGACATCAAAGAGGACATTCTAGTAAGGAAGAACAAACTGAGGCATGCAAGGAACTACAAAGAGGTATATGTTCAGAGGGACATGACCAGAGACGAGATAGTAAGGGCAGCAGATGCAAGGAAAAGGCGCAAGGAGAGGGAAGAGAGCCAGGGAACCTCAGCCTCCAACCCAGCAATCCCAGAGGGGAGTGGGGAACCCCAATCCAGCAACCCAGGAACCCCAGGGGGGAATGCAACACCCCAGTCCACCACCCAATAGGGCCCTCTCTACCCCCCAGCACAAACCCTTCCTTGCCCCTGCATAATGCCCATCATGAAACCCAAATCCTCCCCCTCCCCTTACCCCAAGAAGCCCCTGCTTTCCCAACCCCTGGTCTTCTCCCTGCCCCAAGCAGGCCTGAGCAAGACCAAAGCCCTCTATCCCCCACTCCACCTCCCTCCAAACCCCTGTCAACTACACCGCAGGAGGGCGTGCCCTCTCCCCAAGCAATCCCTGCTCCCTCACCCCCAGGACTTCTTCCTGACCCAAGCAGGCCTGAGGAAGACCTAAGCCCTCCACCCCCCACCCCACCTCCCCCTGAACCCCTGGCAACTACCTCACAGGAGGAGGAGCCTACCCAAGTAGCAAGGACCATAGAACAACCTCCTACACTTGTAGGGAGTGTGGGTGAAATTGGATATAAGAAAGTGAGCTTCAAGGTAATGTACTCAAACATTGATGGGATTACCAATAAAGCAAGTGAACTGGCAGAAAGGGTGCAAGAAGAAAACCCTGATGTAATAGGACTAACAGAAACAAAATTGTCAGGAGTCATAACAGATGCTGTGTTTCCAAAGGACTACTATATAGTAAGGAAAGAGAGGGAAGGGAGAGGAGGTGGGAGTGGCCCTGCTGATAAGGAAGGACTGGAGTTTTGATGAGATGGAAATTCCGGGCTGTGACGGATTCAGAGATTACATAACAGGAACTATAACAATGGGTGGACCTAAGATAATAGTGACAGTTATTTACAACCCTCCCCTAAATGACAGAAGACCTAGACAGGAGTTTGATAGGAACAACATGGCAACTATTAATATAATAGAGAGAGCAGCTTCAGTTGCCTGCAGGAATGGCTCAAGACTCTTAATCATGGGTGATTTCAACCATGGAAAGATAGACTGGGAGAATGGGGACCCACATGGTGGTGCAGATACGTGGCGAGCTAAACTCTTGGAAGTGGCAACAAGGAATTTTCTGAGCCAGCATGTCAAGGAACCCACAAGAATGAGAGGCAATGATGAACCAGCTAGACTCGACTTAATATTCACCCTAAATGAGTCAGAAATAAGGGAAGTCAAAGTTGAAGCCCCCATAGGAATGAGTGACCACAGTGTACTGACCTTTGAGTACTTGGTGGAGGTAGGGATAACCTATCCAAGGATGGGAGTGGAGGGGAAAAGACTGAATTACCGAAGAGGAAAATATGACGAGATGAGGAACTTCCTAATGGGAATACCATGGGAAACAGAACTTAGAGACAAGAATGTGCAGGTCATGATGGATATTGTCACCCAAAAGTGCCAGGAAGCTGCAGACAGGTTTATCCCCGTCCAAAAGGAGAAAAACGAAAAACAACAGAAAAACCCATGGTTCAACCAGGAATGTAAGGTAGCGAAACAACTGAGTAAAAGAACATGGAGAAACTACAGAAATAACAGAACACCAGAGAGCAGGGAGAGGTACCAGAGGGCCAGAAATGAGTACATCAGAGTGAGGAGGGAAGCAGAGAGACAGTTTGAAAATGACATCGCGAGTAAAGCCAAGACCCAACCAAAGCTGCTCCACAGCCATATCAGGAGGAAAACAGCAGTGAAGGAACAAGTGATGAAGCTGCGGAAAGGGGAGAACAGATACACAGAGAATGACAAGGAGGTGTGTGAAGAACTCAACAAGAGATTCCAGGAGGTCTTCACAATAGAACAAGGAGAAGCCCCTGCACTAAATGAGGAGGCGGCAACCTTGGAAACCTTGGAGGAATTTGACCTCACCAGTGATGAGGTCAAAAGGTGTCTGCTGGAGCTAGATGTGACAAAGGCTGTTGGGCCTGATAGAATCTCACCATGGATACTAAAGGAAGGTGCAGAAGCACTAAGTGTGCCACTCTCTATGGTGTATAACAGGTCACTGGAAACAGGAGACTTACCAGAAAGTTGGAAGACAGCTAACGTGGTCCCAATATACAAAAAGGGTGACAGGCAAGAGGCACTGAATTACAGGCCAGTTTCCTTAACTTGTATACCATGCAAGGTGCTGGAGAAGATCGTGAGGAAAAGGCTCGTAGAGCATCTGGAGGGAAATAACTTTGTAACGCACCACCAACATGGGTTCAGAGATGGTAAATCGTGCCTCACAGGGTTAATAGAATTTTATGACCAGGCAACGAAAATTAGGCAGGAAAGAGAAGGGTGGGCCGACTGCATTTTCCTGGATTGCCAAAAAGCCTTCGACACAGTACCCCATAAAAGGCTGTTAAAAAAGTTGGAGCAACAGGCAGGAGTAAAAGGGAAGGTGCTCCAGTGGATAAGGGAGTACTTAAGCAACAGGAAACAGCGAGTAACGGTGAGGGGGAAGACATCAGAGTGGCGAGATGTCACCAGCGGAGTCCCACAGGGCTCAGTACTTGGACCCATTCCTGTTTCTAATATATGTGAACGATCTTCCAGAGGGTATAGACTCATTCCTCTCGATGTTTGCTGATGATGCAAAAATTATGAGAAGAATCAAGACGGATGAAGATAGACAGAGACTACAGGATGACCTGGATAAACTGGAGGAATGGTCTAGAAAATGGCTGCTGAAGTTCAACTCTGGAAAGTGTAAGGTGATGAAATTAGGCGAAGGGAGCAGGAGGCTGAACACAAGGTATCATCTGGGAGGGGAAATCCTGCAAGAATCAAATAGAGAGAAGGATCTGGGGGTTGATATCACACCGAACCTGTCCCCAGAGGCCCACATCAAAAGAATATCATCAGCGGCATATGCTAGACTGGCCAACATAAGAACTGCCTTCAGAAACTTGTGTAAGGAATCTTTCAGAACCCTGTATACCACTTATGTAAGACCAATCCTGGAGTATGCAGCTCCAGCCTGGAGTCCATACCTAGTTAAACACAAGACAAAGTTAGAGAAGATTCAGCGGTATGCCACCAGGCTCGTCCCGGAACTGAGAGGATTGAGCTACGAGGAAAGGCTAAAGGAGCTGAACCTCACATCCCTGGAAAACAGAAGAGTAAGGGGAGACATGATAACCACCTACAAAATTCTCAGGGGAATTGACAGGGTGGACAAAGACAAACTCTTCAGCACGGGTGGGACACGAACAAGGGGACACAGGTGGAAACTTAGTACCCAGATGAGCCACAGAGACGTTAGAAAGAATTTTTTCAGTGTCAGAGTAGTTAATAAATGGAATGCACTAGGAAGTGATGTGGTGGAGGCTGACTCCATACACAGTTTCAAATGTAGGTATGATAGAGCCCAGTAGGCTCAGGAATCTGTACACCAGTTGATTGACAGTTGAGAGGCGGGACCAAAGAGCCAAAGCTCAACCCCCGCAAGCACAATTAGGTGAGTACAATTAGGTGAGTACACACACACACACACACACACACACACACTCACACACACACACACTCGCTATCACACTCTCTTTCTCACTCCCATATATATATATATATATATATATATATATATATATATATATATATATATATATATATATATATATATATAATATGAATATATAAGCGACCGCCCCATAGGTAATTGAACCATTTATGGGGAAAATATGGAGGAGTGTGTGTCTGTCACAGACGAGCAACTTAATATTTTCCACCACCCAGCAAGAATATTTGTAGCTGGATTCAGTAATTCTGGGAAAACGACCCTAGTGGGGAATTTATGTGTTAAATACCACGGAAAATTCTCAAAAATTTTAGTGTCATCTGCAAATAATACAGAACAGCCTCTTTCAAACATTCCCTCTCTGCGAAACAAGGTTACTGTCTCCCAGGACCTGATTAACCCACTAGAGTATAAAGATCCTTTTTCAAATGAGTCAGTTTTGTATATAATTGATGACTTATACCTGGAAGCCATACAGAGTCCAATTATAGCCAATATCTTCACCCGAGGGAGACACGGTAATATTTCCGTAATTCTAATTAGTCAAAATTTGTTTCCCCAGGGGAAATATGCCAGGACAATAACTCTGAATTGTAGTCATTATATAGTAATGAAGCAGAGAGACATAAGCCAACTTGAAATTTTAAGTGGACAGTTATATGGGCGAAAAACTACTAGTAGTTTCGTTGAAATATACTGTCGGGCAATATCCCAGAACAAGTATGGTTACTTATTGGTCGATCTGACGGTTCCTGAGGCATTACAACTACGAACGAGCATCACCAACGAAGACCACTGTGAAATTGTGTATCAAATGTAATCAACAACGACAACAAAAAAAAATGTCTCTAATGACACAGAAACGAACAATTCTCACCAGCATCTATAATGACATTTCTAGCCCAGGTGGTTTCACAGGGTCAATTCAAAAATTGTATAAGGCTGCCAGACTTGAAGACCCCAACATTAGTGTTGCAGATGTGAAGGAATTTCTCCATGGGGAGCGATCTTACACATTACATAGAGGAAATTTAGTTAGGTTCCCCCGACGGAAAATATTAGCCCCTAAACCTCGTACCATAATTGCCTGTGACCTAGGGGACTTTTGTAGTTTACAAAAATACAATAATGGTGTTAAATATATTTTAATTTGTGTCGATGTTTATTCCCGCCTAATGCAGACTCAAACTTTAAAAACAAAAAATTCGAGTGAAGTGTTAGTCGCTCTGAAGAAGATATTAGAGGAAACGCCTCAGTTTCTCGGTGTAAGGCGGATATTCACTGACCGAGGTAGAGAATTTTACAACAAGTCAATTCAAAATTATTTTAATAAGAAAAATATTAAATTATATAGTGTATTTTCGGAAATGAAATCTAGCATAGTGGAGCGAGCCATCAGAACTTTAAAACATAAACTGTATCATTATATGACTCAAGCTAATTCATTAAAATACATCCACATCCTCTCTAAAGTTGTGGACGTGTACAACCACACTTTCCACAGGATGCTAAAAAATACTCCTCATGCCATTCATAAGTTGCAAAATATTGAAGATATACGAAGACAGTTTAAGGTTATGTATTTAAACAATGACTCCTCCATAACTGCCATCAGTCCACGGTTGCACCTTGGACAGCATGTGCGATTGGCAAAGCGCAGGAATATATTTCACAAAGGCTTTTGGCACCAAAATACAGAAGAAATATTTGTAGTGTCACATATTGACAAAACACATTCAATCCCGACATATAAAATCAAAGATTTAAACAACGAGCCGATCAGTGGCATGTTTTATGAGCAAGAATTGATCCCAACATCCCTTCCAGACTATTTTCCTGTAACGGTATTACAGTCTAGGAAAACATCGAAAGGACACAGAGAATATTTCGTCAAGTGGAGAGGGTACCCAGATTCTGCCAATAGCTGGATTAAAGCTCAAGACATCGTCAAATTTAACAAAAAATGACAGTTCAAGAGGACTCTCTCGTAGAGAAACATCATCAGTTGTTATTTTTATTAAACAATTTATCACCCAAGAAGCGGAATAAACTAATCAAGGCTTTAAAACGGCAGGAAATTGAATCAATTTGTGAAATTTTTGCCAATTTTTTGAAACGAAACATCCCAGTTCAACCTCAGATAATTAATGGCTTACAGAGATATCAGAATGACATACGTTCTGTAGCGCGTAAGAAAACTCCTTTATACAAAAAGAAGCTCATACTGACCTCCAGACGTGGTGGGGTGATATTAGCAGCTCTGCTACCTTTGGCTGTATCGTTAATTTCCTCCCCAATAAGGTAATTGCGTAAATAAGTAACGAGAGAATAAAATGGTGAAAGAATATTGCCTGGTACCACGATTCATAGCTGAAAAATATTTATTTAATAAAAACAAGAACTCACCATCACCTCCTAATGCGGTGACCTGCCCTCCCCCGGTGGTGATGGTAGTGAAAGTATGTCCTTCTCTTTAAAAAACGAATCCAACTCAAGTAATAATATTGGGGGAGCCCATAACCTACCCACCTGCGACTCTGGTAGGGGTGATGGGGGGGTGGGGGAAGAGGACACTCCTTCCTCCCACCTGACAACAACGGGCTGTGGGCGGTGTTGCCGTAGTAGCACCTCCAGACGGGCGGGGCTGGTCACACGCCCTTTAAATGACATTGGGGCCCCCGGCGACCGTCGCCCGCCACCACCCTTTAAAAAAAAAAAACGCGGGCCGCCCGGCGCGACCATCGCCTTTAAAAAAAAAAATAAATAAAAAAAGGGAACATTCCATCCTTCCGCCCGAAGTGCAAGTAATTGTTGCTGGCCACACTCCACATAAAGCCACCATCACACCCCAAAATCCAAGTCTGGACAACTTAATAAATGTGAATTTTAAAATTGAGGAAATTCCTCATGTCATAGCATTATTGAACATGTTTGGACAAAACAGCCAACAGGTGATGTGGTATAGTCGCAGAAATTTATTAAAGCCTGTACAAAATTTAAATATTTTAGATATAATTAAAACTCTAGCCTGCACAAAGGGACAATTTAGGGCAAGTGACAAGGAAGATATAAGGGTTTTACTGAGGGTGGCTGGCATAGACCCAACCCTCATACGTAATTATCGCGCCAGATCACAGTTAAAAGGGGGGAGGGGTATCCATAGGAGACCCCATTGGGAGCCGTATTGAAGACCTATATGAAGGTCATCTTAAAGACCACCATATTCAGTTGCATATCCACCATGGAGCAAGCTTCTAGACCCACTCCTCCCCCAGCTACACCTCCAGAAGACAAATCTCCCTTATTAAAGAAGTTGGTTGCTACTCAGCGGTACTACAAGTATGTCGAACACAAATGTAGATTGATATATGCATTGTGGGATTGTTATGACCGTCATGTGTTGAGTGCCCCTCCAGAACGGTTTTTTAAGTCATTTGGAGAGACGGTGAAACGTTATGAAGAATATTCATCCCAGGAAATCCAGACGGAGATATGGCAAATGGAAAAATTAACCTTCCAACATCGAGACCAGATTACAGCCTTCGAGACTGGACGGAGTGTGTATGGACTTTTAAGGTGAGAAAGGCGCCCTCTACCCCACACCCTTACATTCCTCCCCCTCCAGGTGGGGGACACAGGTGTATTTAAAGGCCTCCACCGTCACCCTCGGTCACCATAGTTGACGACGACTCTCTCGTTCCTCTCAACCGCCCTTCCGCCATGGCTTTATCGTCCATTAAGTCAATAGACAGCGACATCACCGACACCCACGCCTTTGGGGTCGGTGATGTCATAGTGTATGACCTACCGGCTGCTGTTGTGCGTCCCTATGGACTGGCAAGTGTAATATGGAAATGTTACAACTATGCCCGTGTGGAACGTGAAGGACTGACTCGTGTCAACAGGGCCACAATACGTTACCGGTCTACCCCAGGGGACATTGAAGTGAAGATAGCTCCCCTACCCTCCGACGGTCAAGACATTGTCGAAGAGCCAGTCTTGTTCTTCCGCCCCACCATCGTGGCGCTAATTTCTGCTTTCGGTGCAGGAGCACCCTTCGAGTCCAACCCTATAGCTCAGGAGCAAGTGCAGTCTTCCGCTGACATCCACTACATCACCAATGTCACCCTGGATACTGCCAAAAATCGTTTATATTGGCTGAAAACAGCCCAAACAAAGGTTGGCAATCTTATGGTAAGAACTCCAACCATGTTTCGGTTGGTGGTACCCCATGGGCTGGGCGCCTCCCGTGGTGGCATGGACAACTGGCACAAGGACGTCGGGCCCATGCTCATTTCCCTCAACGCTGAGCTGGCCAAGCATAACAAGGAGCTGGTAATCCTCAAACGTCCCTCTACCGTCACCCCATCGATGGTACCCCTCCCGAATGATGATCCCAGGGGAGAGGGTGATAGTAAAACTATCACCCTAGATGCAGTGGTGGGGGAGGGTGCCACCACCCCAGGAAGCTCTTCTCGTTCTACACCACCAGCACCACCAGCTACCCCCAGGAAGAAGAGACACCTACAAGAGTACTCATCCACCTCCAGCGCTGCTCCACCCCCACCCACAACATCTGGTACAGCCAAACGACGGATCGAAACCACTATTGACTTCGACCCCCTCTCAAATCATCGTATTGACACCATCCTCGATGGAGAGTCACAGGAAATATTCCTGTTATCCTCATCACCGAAAAAACGACGAAAGCTGTAACCAACAACACTCAAAGAAGAGGTGGCAGCACCGCCGCAGTCAGTAACAGCAGCAGCAGCAGCAGCAGCAGCAGTACCTCCATCTACAACAGCTTCGGTGGTGGTAGCAGCAGCAGGTCCACCGACGACGGTGACAGTGTTGTCAGCGGTACCTACAGTAGCGGTAATGGTAGCGGCAGCAGTACCACCAACTACAGCAGTTCCAGCGGTGACAGCGGTAGTAACAGTACCATCATCGCTGGCAGCGGTAACGGTAGCGGCAGCAGTACCACCAACTACAACGGCTCCAGCGGTGGCAGCAGCAGCAGCAGCAGCAGTACCGTCAGCGGTGGCAGCGGTGTCAGTGGTACCAACAGCCCCCCAGCAGCAGCGGCAGCGGCAGCAGCGGACGACAGCAGTACCAACAGCTGCTGCTCTTTATATGTAATTTGTTATGGGGAAACAAAATGTAGATGTAGTTCCCCCTGTTGTAGTTCTTTTAAAAGTAATATTTCCTTAGTAGATTAATAAAATAAAATATAAGTAATGATGTTTTATTCCCACCCCCCCCCCAATCAGTACATAACTGAACAATGGACGAGGAACACTACATATACCTCACTAGCCTCGACCAAGAAGATATATACAACAACACAAGTTCAGCATTTACAAACACCATCCCCACTCTACATTTAAACCCTTCCATTAAACATGAAGTGGCCTTAGTCAACATACTCCTACCCAGACGAATTAACGCTATCATCAAGGATGAGGGGGAGTCTGGCATAGACGTCTATGCTACTTTTAGGCGAGGAACTCTTTCTAAAAGCCCAGAACATCTCATTTACACCTTCCTCCCCAAAACCAACATATTATCCAGAAACATCACATTCATCACGAGTGAGCTTAGCCGACAAATAATCACCGACATGAAGCTTAGCTTCCGAGGTGATTTCAAAATATACTTCTCAGAAAGAGAACCAATCCTCACCTATGATCAATCCTTAGAGCGAGTATTACTAGCCTCCACTCTTAACAATGAAGGCACTGGTTCCTTATATTCTTTTAGCCTTCAATTTAAACACAGAAGAGCTAATGTACTTGGTTTTGACAGCAGTCGCAAATACAGCATTTATCAGGCAAAATCAGATGACATTACAGCAGCCTCCAAGGTCGTGGCCTCATTCCCCCCAGACAATGACGGAGGTTGTGACTATTTACTCATTTATAGTGACGTCATCGAGCCGGATCGTTACGGGGGACAAATTGTAAATATCTTAGATGCAATCAATTATCATGACTCTTATTCTAGAGGGGCTCATCCCCTAGTGTACAAGACATTAAATACTAACACGTTGGAGAAAGTGAGTATTAAGATAACAGATCAGTTTGGAAGAAAGGTTAGTTTTGAAGATGGGAGGTCGGTTACGGCAGTCTTACACCTCCGCCCTAAGGTATAACAATATAATCTATATAAATATAAATATATATATATATATAGAAGTGTTTACCCACATTATCGGTTATTATAAGAAGAGGAGTCGGGATGCGAGTACCTTTCCACACTCCCTCCCAGAAGGAGTACGGGGAGATCTTCTCCCCCCTCTCTGGGAGATACGGGTTGAGGGGGGGAGCGATGAATGACATACGCACATTCCAAGCGCCTTATCTCAGATCTGGTGGTGGTTTTTTTGGGACCTTAGCCGGCTTGGCTCGACGAGCCATACCATTTTTCATGAAAACTGTAACGCCGACTGCTATCGATTTTGGGAAAAATGTTCTTGGTGATTTAACCAGTGGTAGACGGGATGTAAAGAGCGCTCTGAGAACTCACGGTATTGATGCTCTTAAGACTGTGGGGAAGAAATTGGTAGCAGGCGGGAAAATTAAAAGACTCTCTAGGAGAAGAAAAAATAAAAATAATAAATGTAAACGAGCCCTTGGGTATAAAAATGATGTATTTTCACTACAGTAAGCAGTCATACTTCACCTTTCGGAGGAGATCATGACGGAGGCTAGTGGAGCTGGGTTGAAAATCCCTGTAGAATATTATAGTTCCAGTATTATTGACCAATTTCCTAGAAGTAACAGAATACGTAATGTGGAGAGTTCAATTGCCTCCACACAGCAAATAGACATTCTACCTGTTAACCTCCCTATTAATCAACGTTTGCGGGATAATTACTTAGAATTCCGCATCCCTGGAACCCAGGGCGCCTTCTTAGATTTAGCTAATATTGTTATAGATTTTAAGGTATCTTTAACGAAAGATGACGATACCACAAAATTGGAAGAGAATGACCATGTGGAATTTGTGAATGGGTTGTCAAATACCATGTTTAAAGGTGTTCAGGTGTTTTTAGGAGAGCAGGTAGTTGAAACAAATTCTAATTTTAATTATTGGTCGTTTATTAAATTAATTACCTCCATGCCTCCATCAAAAATGTCTTCCTTGGGGAGAATTGGAGCCTTTCGTAGGGACTGGAGTGATGATGGTGTAATCCCTAACGAATTTACTAATACATTTTTTACTGGGGCAACCGCCAAGGATAAAAAATTTATGACCGATTTAAAAGGTAAAGGATTGTCAATGTGTTTTCCCCTACTATTGGACGTAACAACCCTAGACCAATACATATTAGATTATATAGATGTGCGCCTAAGATTGGAGCTCTCCCCACATGCTTGGGTGCTAAATACAAGTGTGGACGATGGCTCTAAGTATCGGCTGCATATGGATAATGCTAAGTTGTGGGTAACACGAGTGTTCCCCTACCCAAGTGCTTACCTAGCCTTAAACAGGTCACTGTTAGCATCCCCCGACCCCATAAGCTATACTTTCAATAAAACCATTTCTAAAACATATGTCCTAGCAGGGAATCAAACTAGTCTCTTAATTGATCAGCCTTGGGCGCAAGTAATTCCTCACAAGATATTCATGGTAATTGTACCAATGAATTATTTCGCCGGTCTTCACCAAGGTAATGGATTATATTTTGAAAATGCAAAGCTGAAAAATATTGCCATGTATTTGAACAATAACGCAATTTACCGAATTGGCGGTGATTTCGACAATCATTATGCCCGCCTTTATTACGAAACTTTGAAGACATTAGGCTTAGAGCGTGATTCACTTCTAGCCTATGACACTTTTAATAAGGGAAGTTCGATATTCGCCTTTGACTTAACCACCATTCAAACAAAGGATTCCCTCCCTGTGGAGAAATCTGGCAACTTGCGTATGGAGCTTGAGTTTGGCGGTGGTGTTACATATAACAGACTGGTTTTACTGTTTGGGGAAACGACCAGGGTACTATCCATCGACGGGCAGAGAACTGTTCTGTGTGACGTGCGAGCTTAAAAACATAATGAATTGTAATGATATAAATATTAATTTAAAAAATAATCTAGGGGATCGAGCACTCTACCTAGGTTGTTATAATGCAGACGAGATAGAACATTTAAATATCTCGTCAAGAAAACCTATTGTTCTCATAACTAATATTTTACCATCACATAGCAGATTAACTATGGGACATTGGGTAGCTATTTATGTTGATAAAGTTAAACATCGAATGTTTTTTTCGATAGTTATGCAATGTCGGCGGTTACTTATGGACATTATTTTCAAGGATTTATTAAAACTAACACAATAACAAAGGTGTTTGGAATGTGCTACAGACTCCAGAGTGATTTTACCCTCGCTTGTGGACTGTATTGCGTAATGTTCGTCCATAGGGTGAGTCACCTGGGGTTGCCTTCAACAGTACATTACTTACATAATGTATTTTCAAGCGTTAATTTAAAGTTAAATGATAAACGTGCCCTCGCTTATGCGAGACGATATTTTCCTATGAAACATCACTGTGTTAGGACATTTTGTAGAGGAGTAAGGGTTGGTTCTTATAGGTGGTGTAGAGAATATTTTTGTTAGCTAGGCAACCCACCTAACAGGGGGATTACCCCCATATAAAACCCCTCTCACCCCACAACCTCCCTAGAAGACCCCCATCCCCCTTATCCTACAAATGGAAGGCGTCTCCCCAGAAACACACGCAGGGAAGATTGAAGTCCTCGAAGGGCCTGGTTAGTATTACCCTCACTTTCTGGTAAAGATTTATTTTTTTTCCCACAATAGAAAGTTTGCACAACCTCTATTTTACCTCTTCTTTTTTTCAGTGCAATTCTTAGGACCTGTCCACATTTGTAGAGTAGTAATTCTACGTGGAAGGTCTGCCCCAAACAAGATGCTGTTACGTAGCCTAATTGATGATGCCTGCTGTAGAGGACACAAGGTCGCTCCTGCAGGGGGAGAGGTATGTACTAGCAGTTCTTAGAGGAAATAGAATATTTTTCAAATAAAAGATATAATCCTATAAATTATTTTCCCCATCTCTTTCCAGAACACTTCAGATGAGAGTCAGAAGGAAAGTCGTCCAAAAGGCAACCAGCCAACTCACCCCACTCCCCCAAGAGAGGGGGGAGGGGGTTAAGACCTCCCCCCACTCACCACGGATGGGGAGACGTCAGAATTCTACTCAGATGAGGAAGGGGAGGTGGAGGGGGGCGAGGGATAGGGGTCATAATTAACTTCTTATACATCATTTGTGATTTTTACCTAATAAAACATTAATAAATTCTTTGATTTTTTTTAACCCCTGGAGGAGATTTATAATTTAATACCCCTATATAAGACCCACTCGACCTCCGCTGGGTGTGGAACTCTGTTACGGTAAAGTCAAGGCCATTAGGTGCGAGGAAGGGTACGGGCGACCACCCTCACCGGGAGGAACCTGTTTTACACCTACCCCATTAAGGAATGTGGGGGACATAACTGGCACTCACCCATGAGTGTTTATTATACAAATAAATTCATTTTTACTTAAATATATTGTCATACTTTACTGTATAAATGAACATGATCATAGTGGCACATAATAGATACCTATCTTCACTGTTTTTTCGACTGCTACCACTCACACCTTGGGTGACCTAATATGGAGTGGCACTATGTGGCTCCCCGCTTCTGATTTCTTATCTGATCTCCCTACATAGATGTCTCTATGTGGCATCCCCTATTCTACTTGTGTGTGTGTGTGTGTGTGTGTGTGTGTGTGTGTGTGTGTGTGTGTGTGTGTGTGTGTGTGTGTGTGTGTGTGTTGTGTGTGTGAGTGTGTTGTGTGTGTGTGTGTGTTGTGTGTGTGTGAGTGTGTGTGTGTGTGTGTGTGTGTGTGTGTGTGTGTGTGTGTGTGTGTGTGTGTGTGTGTGTGTGTGTGTGTGTGTGTGTGTGTTGTGTGTGTGTGTTTACTAGTTGTGTTTTTGCGGGGGTTGAGCTTTGCTCTTTAGGCCCGCCTCTCAACTGTCAATCAACTGTTTACTAACTACTTTTTTTTTTCTTTTTTTCTTTTTTTCCACACCACACACACACCCCCCAGGAAGCAGCCCGTGACAGCTGACTAACTCCCAGGTACCTATTTACTGCTAGGTAACAGGGGCACTTAGGGTGAAAGAAACTTTGCCCATTTGTTTCTGCCTCGTGCGGGAATCGAACCCGCGCCACAGAATTACGAGTCCTGCGCGCTATCCACCAGGCTACGAGGCCCCTGTGTGTTAGTGTGTGTGTGTGTGTGTGTGTGTGTGTGTGTGTGTGTGTGTTGTGTGTGTGTGTGTGTGTGTGTGTGTGTGAGTGTGTGTGTGTGTGTGTGTGTGTGTGTGTGTGTGTGTGTGTGTGTGTGTGTGTGTGTGTGTGTGTGTATGTGTGTGTGTGTTGTGTGTGTGTGTGTGTGTGTGTGTGTGTGTGTGTGTGTGTGTGTGTGTGTGTGTTGTGTGTGTGTGTGTGAGTGTGTGTGTTGTGTGTGTGTGTGAGTGTGTGTGTGTGTGTGTGTGTATGTGTGTGTGTGTGTGTGTGTGTGTGTGTGTGTGTGTGTGTGTGTGTGTGTGTGTGTGTGTGTGTGTGTGTGTGTGTGTGTGTGTGTGTGTGTGTGTGTGTGTTGTGTGTGTGTGTGTGTGTGTGTGTGTGTGTGTGTGTGTTGTGTGTGTGTGTGTGAGTGTGTGTGTGTGTGTGTGTGTGTGTGTGTGTGTGTGTTGTGTGTGTGTGTGTGTGTGTGTGTGTGTGTGTGTGTGTGTGTGTGTGTGTGTGTGTGTGTGTGTGTGTGTGTGTGTGTGTGTGTGTGTGTGTGTGTATGTGTGTGTGTGTGTACAAGAATGTCGCAGATGGAAATGTGTACATGCCATTTTAATAATAGTTTACCACCCATGAAGAAAACGTCAACCCATTTGTCAGTCCATTGTCTGTCTCTGCCGGCCGGCCGGCCTACCTACCTGCTAAAACTTGGTCACTTAATATACTGTTGAATATCTATCTCCAGTGATCACTTACCCTTAATTCCTACAGTATTAACCAAATGATCTCATTAACAAATCTTTACACATTTCAACCACCTACCTTTCTGCTAACATCAATCACAACAACTAATACACTCAACTCAGTCCCAAACACTTTTCTTATTCCTTCCTCAACACCTCGCCCTATATAACCTATCTGGAAAAATTATGTTTAAATACCTAACTGCCAACCCATCCCCCCTACGTTCCCCTCCCCCCCCCCACCACACTTCCCACTGTAGGTCCTCGGGACGCCCCCCCCCAACAATAGAGGCCGCCGAACCCCTACCCCCCCATACAGCCCCTTCCATCACAACCCCCCCCCCCACGGCCCAACACAGAAAATGGCGGCCACAACGCTATATTTAACCAGCCAAAACCTTCGTTCCTTCGCCTATGTGCTATTTATTCTTGAAATAAAACGAGGGAAAAAACAAACCGGATTTCCCTTCCCTAGTTAAACATGTATTTTACAGAACGAGGCCTAAAATAGCACATATTAGATATTGCATTGCTTGTTTACCATTCACAAACTCATTTGGAAACACCACACTAATTATTAATTAATACATACTTTTAAACACACACACACACACAGTGTGTGTGTGTGTGTGTGCGCATAAGAGGCTGGTACATAAGCTGGAGAGACAGGCAGATGTAGCTGGTAAGGTGCTCCAGTGGATAAGGGAGTATCTAAGCAATAGGAAGCAGAGAGTTACGGTGAGGGGTGAGACCTCCGATTGCCGTGAAGTCACCAGTGGAGTCCCACAGGGACTCGGTCCTATCTTGTTTCTGATATATGTAAATGATCTCCCGGAGGGTATCGATTCATTTCTCTCAATGTTTGCGGACGCTGCTAAAATTATGAGAAGGATTTAAACAGAAGAGGACTGTTAAAGGTTTCAAGAAGACCTAGACAAGCTGAAGGAATGGTAGAACAAATGGTTGTTAGAGTTTAACCCAACCAAATGTAATGTAATGGAGATAGGTGTAGGGAGCAGGAGGCCAGATACAAGGTATCATCTGGGAGAGGAAATTCTTCAGAAGTCAAAGAAGGAAAAAGACTTAGGGGTTGATATCACGCCAGACCTGTCTCCTGCAGTACATATCAAGAGGATAACATCAGCAGCATATGCCAGGCTGGCCAACATACGAACGGCATTCAGAAACTTGTGTAAAGAATCATTCAGAACTTTGTATACCACATATGTCAGGCCAATCCTGGAGTATGCAGCCCCAGCATGGAGTCCATATCTAGTGAAGGATAAGACTAAACTGGAAAAGGTTTAAAGGTGTGCCACCAGACTAGTACCCGAGCTGTGAGGTATGAGCTACGAGGAGAGACTATGTTAATTTAACCTCACTTCGCTGCAAGACAGAAGAGTTAAGGGGGACATGATCACCACATTCAAGATTCTGAAGGGAATTGATAAGGTAGATAAAGACGGTCTATTTAACACAAGGGGAACAAGCACAAGGGGACACAGGTGGAAACTGAGTGCCCAAATGAGCCACAGAGATATTTGAAAGAACTTTTTTAGTGTCAGAGTGGTTGACAAATGGAATGCATTAGGAAGTGATGTGGTGGAGGCTGACTCCATACACAGTTTCAAGTGTAGATATGATAGAGCCCAATAGACTCAGGAATCTGTACACCTGTTGATTTACGGTTGAGAGGCGGGACCAAAGAGCCAGAGCTCAACCCCCGCAAACACAACTAGGTGAGTACAACTAGGTGAGTACACACACACACACACACACATGTCAGTTAGCCTAAATTCTCCAATATTCATTCATAAAACTGCCTCACGGGACTGCAACCTTATCAAACAAAGCTGTCAGGTATTTCTAACTGTCAACACAAATTAACAACTTAACATCTCAATCATTGCAACTGTTGATAAATAGACACTAACTAACCTTGCTATGAGATATAAATACAAGTGCCAAATTTCAATCAGAAGGCAACTCCAGCATGGCCTAGTCGGATAGAACATGTTCCTAATCCGGATAGACCTGCGTTCGAGCCTGTCGGAACGGTTGCAAGTACAGGGCACAGATTTCTCTGTGTGTCCCCTCCTGTAGGAACATCAGTTTCGATAGATTCTCTGGATAGCCGAAGATTGATTGACCGACTCCTTGGAATGTGGGGAAGGGTTGAAGTCCGGGGGCCCACGGACGGATACCTGGATCCACTGACCTCGGGCAGGTCTTTCAATCCACCTGGATTTCAGGTGGGGAGAAGGGAGGCAATTTGGGTCGACACAAATAGCTTCCTGGACCCAAAACCCCATGGATACATGGACACAGACACTCACACGGACACGCACACGGACACTCATGGACTCTGACACGAACCGAAGGTTCGTGTCAGATAATAAGAAGGGAGTTGATAATATAATAAGGTTGTATAATAATAATATAATATAATATATAATAATAATAATAATAATAATAATATAATAATATGATATAATATATAATAATAATAATAATATAATAATAATAATAATATAATAACATAATTAGGTTGGTTAATTAGGTTGGTTAGGTTGGTTGGTTAGGTTAGGTTGCTCAGGTTAGGTTGCTCAGGTTAGGTTAGGTTAGGTTACATTGCTTAGGTTGATTGGTTATGTTGGTTAGGTTGGTTTGGTTGGTTAGGTTGGTTGGTTGGTTAGGTTGGTTGGTTGGTTGGTTGCTCAGGTTAGGTGGCTCAGGTTAGGTGGCTCAGGTTAGGTGGCTCAGGTTAGGTTGCTCAGGTTAGGTTGCTCAGGTTAGGTGGCTCAGGTTAGGTTGCTCAGGTTAAGTTGCTCAGGTTAGGTTGCTCAGGTTAGGTTGCTCAGGTTAAGTTGCTCAGGTTAGGCTGCTCAGGTTAGGTTGCTCAGGTTAGGTTGCTCAGGTTAGGTTGCTCAGGTTAGGTTCCTCAGGTTAGGTTGCTCAGGTTAGGTTGCTCAGGTTAGGTTGCTCAGGTTAGGTTGCTCAGGTTGGTTGGTTACGTTGGTTAGGTTGGTTGGTTAGTTAGGTTGCTTGGTTAGGTTGGTTGGTTAGGTTCCTTGGTTAGGTTGGTTGGTTAGGTTGCTTGGTTAGGTTGGTTGGTTAGGTTGCTTGGTTAGGTTGGTTGGTTAGGTTGCTTGGTTAGGTTAGATAGCTTAGGTTAGGTTGCTTAGGTTAGGTTGGTTAGGTTAGATAGCTTAGGTTAGGTTGCTTAGGTTAGGTTGGTTAGGTTAGGTTGCTCAGGTTAGGTTGCTTAGGTTAGGTTGGTTAGGTTAGGTTGCTCAGGTTAGGTTGCTTAGGTTAGGTTGGTTAGGTTAGGTTGCTCAGGTTAGGTTGCTTAGGTTAGGTTGCTCAGGTTAGGTTGCTCAGGTTAGGTTGCTCAGGTTAGGTTGCTCAGGTTAGGTTGCTCAACCTTAGGTTAGTTTAGGTTACATTGCTTAGGTTGGTTGGTTACGTTGATTAGGTTGGTTGGTAAGTTAGGTTGGTTAGGTTGCTCAGGTTAAGTTGCTCAGGTTAGGTTGCTCAGGTTAGGTTGCTCAGGTTAGGTTGCTCAGGTTAGGTTGCTCAGGTTAGGTTGCTCAGGTTAGGTTGCTCAGGTTAGGTTGCTCAGGTTAGGTTGCTCAGGTTAGGTTGCTCAGGTTAGGTTGCTCAGGTTAGGTTGCTCAGGTTAGGTTGCTCAGGTTAGGTTGCTCAGGTTAGGTTGCTCAGGTTAGGTTGCTCAGGTTAGGTTGCTTAGGTTGGTTGGTTACGTTGGTTAGGTTGGTTACGTTGGTTAGGTTGGTTTTTTGGTTAGGTTGGTTGGTTGGTTAGGTTCCTTGGTTAGGTTGGTTGGTTAGGTTGCTTGGTTAGGTTGGTTGGTTAGGTTGCTTGATTAGGTTGGTTGGTTAGGTTAGATAGCTTAGGTTGGTTGGTTAGGTTAGTTAGGTTGGTTGGTTAGGTTAGTTGGTTAGGTTAGATAGCTTAGGTTGGTTGGATAGCTTAGGTTGGTTAGGTTCGTTGGTTGGTTGGATAGCTTAGGTTGGTTGGTTAGGTTGATTGGTTAGTTAGGTTGGTTGGTTAGATTGGTTAGGTTGGTTGGTTAGGTTAGGTTGGTTGGTTAGGTTAGGTTGGTTGGTTAGGTTGGTTGGTTGGTTAGGTTAGGTTGATTACATTGGTTGGTTAGGTTGGTTACATTGGTTGGTTACATTGGTTAGGATGGTTGGTTATGTTGGTTAGGTTAGGTTGGGTTGGTTGCTTAGGTTAGGTTGGTTGGTTATGTTAGGTTGGTTGGTTAGGTTAGGTTGGTTGGTTAGGTTAGGTTAGGTTGGTTGGTTAGGTTAGGTTGATTGGTTAGGTTGCTTGTTTAGGTTGGTTGATTAGGTTCTTTGGTTAGGTTGCTTGGTTAGGTTGCTTGGTTAGGTTAGATAGCTTAGGTTGGTTGCTTAGGTTGGTTGGTTAGGTTAGATAGCTTAGGTTGGTTGGTTAGGTTAGGTTGGTTAGGTTAGGTTGCTTAGCTTGGTTGCTTAGGTTGCTTAGGTTGGTTAGGTTAGATAGCTTAGGTTGGTTGATTAGGTTAGATAGCTTAGGTTGGTTAGGTTAAGTTGGTTAGGTTAGGTTGGTTGCTTAGGATGCGTAGGTTGGTTGGTTAGGTTAGATAGCTTAGGTTGGTTAGGTTAGGTTGCTTAGGCTGGTTGCTTAGGTTGCTTAGGTTGGTTGGTTAGGTTGGTTACGTTGGTTAGGTTGGTTGGTTAGGTTAGATAGCTTACATTGCTTAGGTTGGTTGGTTAGGTTCCTTGGGTAGGTTGGTTGGTTGGTTAGGTTAGATAGCTTAGGTTGGTTGGTTAGGTTAGATAGCTTAGGTTGGTTGGTTAGGTTAGATAGCTTAGGTTGGTTAGTTAGGTTGGTTGGTTAGGTTAGATAGCTTACGTTGGTTAGGTTGCTTGGTTAGGTTGGTTGGTTAGGTTGGTTGGTTAGGTTGCTTGGTTAGGTTAGATAACTTTGGTTGGTTAGGTTAGTTAGGTTGGTTGGTTAGGTTGGTTGGTTGGTTGGATAGCTTAGGTTTGTTAGGTTGGTTGGTTAGTTAGGTTGGTTAGTTAGGTTGGTTGGTTGGATAGCTTAGGTTGGTTGGTTAGGTTGGTTGGTTGGTTAGGTTATTGGTTGGTTAGGTTGGTTGGTTAGGTTGGTTGGTTAGGTTCTTTGGTTAGGTTAGGTTGGTTGGTTAGGTTGCTTGGTTAGGTTGGTTGATTAGGTTCTTTGGTTAGGTTGGTTGGTTAGGTTGCTCTGTTTTGTTGGTTGATTAGGTTGCTTGGTTAGGTTAGATAGCTTAGGTTGGTTGGTTAGGTTAGATAGCGTAGGTTGGTTGGTTAGGTTAGATAGCTTAGGTTGGTTGGTTAGGTTAGATAGCTTAGGTTGGTTGGTTAGGTTAGATAGCTTAGGTTAGATAGCTAAGGTTGGTTGGATAGGTTGGTTGGTTGGTTAGGTTGGTTGGTTAGTTAGGTTGGTTTATTAGGTTGGTTGGTTAGGTTGATTGGTTAGGTTAGGTTGGTTAGGTTAGGTTGCTTAGGTTGGTTGCTTAGGTTGGTTACATTGGTTAGGTTGGTTGGTTAGGTTAGTTAGGTTGGTTGGTTAGGTTAGATAGCTTACGTTGGTTAGGTTGGTTCGTTAGTTAGGTTGGTTAGCTTAGGTTGGTTAGGTTAGTTGGTTGGTTAGGTTCCTTGGTTAGGTTGGTTGGTTAGGTTGCTTGGTTAGGTTGGTTGGTTAGGTTGCTTGGTTAGGTTAGATAGCTTAGGTTGGTTGGTTAGGTTAGTTAGGTTGCTTGGTTAGGTTAGATAGTTTACGTTGGTTAGGTTGGTTGGTTAGTTAGGTTGGTTAGTTAGGTTGGTTGGTTAGATAGCTTAGGTTGGTTGATTAGGTTGGTTGGTTAGTTAGGTTGGTTGGTTGGTTAGGTTGGTTGGTTAGGTTGGTTGGTTGGTTAGGTTGGTTGGTTGGTTAGGTTGGTTAGGTTAGGTTGGTTAGGTTGGTTTGGTTGGCTGGTAGGTTAAGTTGGTTACGTTATTATGTTGGTTAGGTTGGTTGGTTACGTTGGTTAGGTTGGTTGGTTGGTTAGGTTAGGTTGGTTGGGTTGGTTGGTTGGTTAGGTTTGGTTGGTTGAGTTGGTTGGTTGGTTAGGTTAGGTTAGGTTGGTTGGTTAGGTTAGGTTAGGTTGGTTGGGTTGGTTGGTTGGTTAGGTTTGGTTAGGTTGGTTGGTTAGGTTGCTTGGTTAGGTTGGTTGATTAGGTTCTTTGGTTAGGTTGGTTGGTTAGGTTGCTTGGTTAGGTTGGTTGGTTAGGTTGCTTGGTTAGGTTAGATAGCTTAGGTTGGTTGGTTAGGTTAGATAGCTTAGGTTGGTTGGTTAGGTTAGATAGCTAAGGTTGGTTGGATAGGTTAGATAGCTTAGGTTGGTTGGTTAGGTTAGTTGGTTAGTTAGGTTGGTTTGTTAGGTTAGATTGCTTAGGTTGGTTGGTTAGGTTAGATAGCTAAGGTTGGTTGGATAGGTTAGATAGCTTAGGTTGGTTGGTTAGGTTGGTTGGTTAGTTAGGTTGGTTTGTTAGGTTGGTTAGGTTGGTTGGTTGGTTGGTTAGGTTGGTTGGTTAGGTTAGGTTGGTTAGGTTAGGTTGCTTAGGTTGGTTGGTTAGGTTGGTTATGTTGGTTAGGTTGGTCGGTTACTTTGGTTAGGTTGGTTGGTTACACCCAGCAAACAATTTTAGGTTGCCACAACATATCTGGAAAGTATTTGAAAGGATTGGAAACGTTTGTTTTATCGTATCAGATACGATATTGTGTGTGGACTTAAATAGGTTTCCAAAACTTATAACCAAGACATATGTATCTAACACTAATTTGAGGTGTTGTGGCAACTTTACACTCCTAACACGAGTCATTCATAATCCATTCATACACCAATATGAATCTCTTGTGAAAGGTTTGAGCCTTATCTGAACCCTTTTCACATCTTTGTGTTTAAAGTTAAATTTCTTGAAATTAAATTATATTATTTTATATTATATTATATTATTTTTATTCTATTTTATTTTATAATGTATTATTATTTTTCTTATATTTTTTATATTATATTATTGTTTTCAATTTAAATATTAAAACCAATTTAAGGGTAAAAAAATCAAATAATTTATATTTCTTTTATTATTTACTAACAAATCAGCAAAAATGCAAAAACATATGACCTATATAATTATATATATAATATATATATAAATAATATATATATATATATATATATATATATATATATATATATATATATATATATATATATATATATATATATATATATATATATATATATTATTATATCCTGCATTATTCCAGCCCATTATTAGAGATAGTAGCCACCTCTTATTTTGGTTTTCTTTCATTATTAGTGCTCAGAAAATTAAATATGTCTACATATTTAGTCAAAATCAGTTACATTATTTTATCTTATTCATAGCATAATAGATAGGTTAGGTTACCTTTAGTTACCTTTAGGGCACCTTTACTGACTTGTGAACGGTGATTGACTTACCATATTGTGTGCTGGGAGGAGGTGTGTGTGTGTGCATGTGACCAACGGTCGCAGCTCACTGTTGACTAATGCTCTCTTGCCTGATATTTTCTTTCTATCTTGAGTGTAAACAAGTATCCCCCCCCCCCCCTTTATATAACATAAATGTTCTCAAAGATTACTAAAAAGAAATTGAATTAGACTACAGCAAATTGGCAAACTTTACCTTGTATCTGTTTCCGAGTTTGTTTGGGGCGTTCTTCAACATATCAGCAATACTTGTCTCAACATCTCTTTCAGTTGCATTAGTGTGGGTGTTGATACAGGCTTCTGGAAATTTATAAGAATTAAATAATATATATAATTATAATTCACTTTGCCATTCCCCATTCCACAGTCCTCTCGTCCTTCCCACTTCCCCATCCCCACATCCTCCCCACTATTCCCACTTCCCTGTCCCATCGTCCTCCTTACCATTTTCCCCTCCCCTGTCCCTTCTTCCTCCCCCACCATCTCCCATTCACCTGTCCCTTTGTCCTCCCCAGCATTCCCCTGTCCCCACCATCCCCAACTCCCCAGTCCCCTCGTCCTCCCCACCATTACCCTCTCCTCTGTCCCCTCGTCTTCCCCACCATCCCCCCCTCTTGTCCTCCCCACCATTCCAAACTACCTCATCCGATGAGGTAGTTTGGTCTGATGCTTCCATCAGAAAAATATATAATGGTCATAATGGTCTGATGCTTCCATCAGAAAATTGGGAACATCAAATGATCTGATATTCCCATCACTGAAAAATAAGAACAGCTAAAAAAATGAAATGAAAAAAATAAAAAAATAAACTATACTCATGAAATGAACAGTATGGTAAACAACACAGCTCAATTTCAATGCAATGTCACACAAAATTATTAAATCGAAATGAAAATAAATTGAAATCTATGAAAATTCAAATTATCAATGCAATCGGAAATATTGAAATAATATCGCAACATAATATAGTGTGGGTTTCTCTTACGTTTAAACACACAACAGGAACCCGCTCTTGACACTCCAACTCACACCCGCAACACCCACAAAAAAAGTTTCTCTTGTTTCGTGTATACTTACTTTAGTTTTCGTGCTACAGTTCTCATTTAGGTATCAAAATATTCCTAAGAAAATAGACTACAATACTGAAACAATCTAAGACAATTATGTGTACTTACCAAAGCAAAGACGATTGTAGTAAAATAAGTTGAGCATTTTATCTCCACTCCACCTCCTTCAGGTACTGATTCCTGAAGTTGCTCAACAGATGTTCCTAGGTGGAGTGAAGCTGATGTAGGTGGTTATTTCTTGTCCACCCAATACACCCTTTTCCTGTGATAAGTGGTGTAACAAGGTATGACGCAAAGTGGAACATCGCATGTCTTGCACGCTATACCAGTTTCCTTCCTGATACCCGACTTTGAACACACTTCACACCTGCGACGTTTGGGGATTTTTACCAGCTCATGTTTCAATTTATAGTTCAGGCGAGTCTCTGCTATAACAACACGTCGCTGTTGTCTCTGGGTTGGCAATAAACTACTGTCTGAATCGTCGCTCTCACTATTGTTTTCAAACACTAATGTGGAATATGAATTATCTTCATCAGATTCAGCTTCAGCACTAGGTATAAACGTGAAGAGAGGGCGCCTTACACCCGACGGGCCAGGTGTTGACGAGTCAGCAGCAGGATACACAGGACCAGTGTCATGATTTATGTATGGAGCATGAACTAGATGTGGAGATGGTGTAGTTGTTGCAGGCCACTCTGCCTTGTCAAATTTCAATAAAGACCAAATAGCAACTTCATGGAACTAGAGCAGAGTTAGTTTCCTTCGATCATCTGTGTTGGCCTTGTACAATGCATAAGCGTTTTGCAATGCCATTTGCAAGAAATAAAATGTTATTTTCTTGGTCCACTTGTGACATTTCCTGGCGAAATGGTAATACTTTACCATTTGATCAAAGTGGTCAACACCCTTCATGAACTTATTGTAGTCAACAATTGCCTGTGGTTTGTTCACCACAACCTGCTGTAGTCTTACTGTTCCATCTGCCCTGCGAACTCGTTTTCTTTTCTGAACTTTCTTTGTGTCTGCATTGTGTAGGTTGGGCGAGGGGAGAGCCGAGGGGAGGCCGAGGGGAGAGAGATCCGATTGCTCCACGTGACAACAAAACAATGGGCCTGTCACGTGACCCAGTAGGCCGACGTGACTTGCGGCCTACCCGAGAGAACAGGAATTTCATGGCGCGGAGTTTGAAACAAACCCCAAGTAAATCGGATTTAAACTGGATTTCTTACAAATATTTTAAACCGCACCGTAAATTTACGTCGTGATCCGACAAGCGGTTAGGGAAAACGCCCGTAATTCCAAGTCGAAAATCCAGGAAAGTGTTAATTTAGAACCTGTACTTGAGGTCGATCTCGAACCCATTGTTGATGTGATGACTTATATTGAATTTTGTAACTAGCTCATCAAGATTGTAACTTGCTTAGCTAAATGAATTGTGGGGTTCAGTCCCTGAGCCCATTATGTGCCTCTGTAACCCTTTCCACAACCGCCCACAAGATGGATATGGGGTGCATAATGGGGTGGGGTGTCTTGGCCAAACGTGCCACATCAAAACCACAAGTTGACATTGAATGTGAATTAACAATGAGACAAGTAAGATTTATACTAATACATTTATACTAACTCTGTTGAGCGTTGACCATTTATACATCAAATCTGTTGATGTGAGCACTTTAGTTTAGTCTGCCATTTAAAGAAAAAAAGAGCATATCAATGGTATATCACAGAAAACGAATTTATCATAAACTCATGTATTTGTCTTATCATATTGAACTGCATTCATATTTTTAATATATAACAATATGAATATACAAATTTCTGTAAATCCCCTACCATGTTGGAATCTGTGGAAATGAATGAGCAAATGTGCTGGCTGAAGGCGCTGAAGGAAACCACATTGGTTTCATTTTGGATACAAATGTCCATGGAGATTCAAAATGGAAACTAATTATATAGTTGAACCTGCAGAGAGGAGTTTAAGAATCTGTGTTGAGAGTGATGGACACAGCCTTCACAATTATACTTCAGAGAATGTAAACATCTAAGAGTCATTAGAAATATGTGTAGAATAATAAACCCTACATTGTTTGAGTTAGGGAAAACACCATTTGTGATATATAGATACTATAGCTGTTCCTAAAGATTCACCCATTTTGCACCAGCAAGATAACATATAAGATTTTAAGAGTTGACGAATGTTAATATTCTTGTTTGATAAACTGTGAACTTGAGACATAGTTAATAAGAACATTCCAATTATAACACAACAAAAAGTTTTCAGAATCTTTAACACCACTTTCCAGCAACTTATATAATTTATATAAATTATCTTAGGGAATAATACATAAATTATATATTTAAACATGATATAGTGTTTAGTGGAATGCATAAGGAGTCAAATTGTGTTAAAAAGAGCGATTTTTAGAAAATTTGGAAAACTACTTTTTTCTGTTCAAATTATAACTAAATGGATTTTAAAGGTTTCACTCAGCCAATATATATCATTCACAATTTATTAATGAATTTTACAAAAAACACCATAAATTTTATATTTAAACATGTAAAAATTATTTGTTTTACATTTGGAAGAAAATAATTGTAGAAAAACAATTTATAATTAAACCTTTGTGTTTGGATTTTTTGAGTAAAAGTTTCTCAAAGGCTCTCCTGCACCATTCTCAATGCAAATCATTCCCACACCTATGGGAAGAGATAGGCGAACGTTGTGTAGATGATTTGTGTTTGCTGGGCATTGGTTAGGTTGGTTGGTTATGTTGGTTAGGTTGGTTGGTTGGTTAGGTTAGGTTAGGTTGGTTGGTTAGATTAGTTGGTTGGTTAGGTTAGGTTGGTTACGTTGGTTGGTTACATTGGTTAGGATGGTTGGTTACGTTGGTTAGGTTAGGTTGGTTGGTTAGGTTGCTTGGTTAGGTTGGTTGGTTAGGTTGCTTGGTTAGGTTGGTTGGATAGGTTGCTTGGTTAGGTTAGATAGCTTAGGTTGGTTGGTTAGGTTAGATAGCTTAGGTTGGTTGGTTAGGTTAGATAGCTTAGGTTGGTTGGTTAGGTTAGATAGCTAAGGTTGGTTGGTTAGGTTAGATAGCTTAGGTTGGTTGGTTAGGTTGGTTGGTTTGTTAGGTTGGTTAGGTTGGTTGGTTGGTTAGGTTGGTTGGTTAGGTTAGGTTAGGTTGGTTAGGTTAGGTTGCTTAGGTTGGTTGGTTAGGTTGGTTATGTTGGTTAGGTTGGTTGGTTACATTGGTTAGGTTGGTTGGTTACATTGGTTAGGTTGGTTGGTTACATTGGTTAGGTTGGTTGGTTAGGTTGGTTGGTTACGTTGGTTAGGTTGGTTGGTTGGTTAGGTTAGGTTAGGTTAGGTTGGTTGGTTAGGTTAGTTGGTTGGTTAGGTTAGGTTGGTTACGTTGGTTGGTTAAGTTGGTTAGGATGGTTGGTTACGTTGGTTAGGTTAGGTTGGGTTGGTTGGTTAGGTTAGGTTAGGTTGGTTGGTTAGGTTGCTTGGTTAGGTTGGTTGATTAGGTTTTGGTTAGGTTGCTTGGTTAGGTTTATTGGTTAGGTTGCTTGGTTAGGTTAGATAGCTTAGGTTGGTTGGTTAGGTTAGATAGCTTAGGTTGGTTGGTTAGGTTAGATAGCTTGGGTTGGTTGGTTAGGTTAGATAGCTAAGGTTGGTTGGTTAGGTTAGATAGCTTAGGTTGGTTGGTTAGGTTGGTTGGTTTGGTTGGTTGGTTAGTTAGGTTAGTTTGTTAGGTTGGTTAGGTTGGTTGGTTAGGTTAGGTTGGTTAGGTTAGGTTGGTTAGGTTAGGTTGCTTAGGTTGGTTGCTTAGGTTGCTTAGGTTGGTTGGTTACGTTGGTTAGGTTGGTTGGTTAGGTTAGTTAGGTTGGTTGGTTAGGTTGGTTGGTTAGGTTAGATAGCTTACGTTGGTTAGGTTGGTTTGTTAGTTAGGCTGGTTAGTTAGGTTGGTTAGTTAGGTTGGTTAGTTAGATAGCTTAGGTTGGTTAGGTTGGTTGGTTGGTTAGGTTCCTTGGTTAGGTTGGTTGGTTAGGTTGGTTAGGTTGCTTGGTTAGGTTAGACAGCTTAGCTTGGTTGGTTACGTTAGTTAGGTTGGTTGGTTAGGTTAGATAGTTTACGTTGGTTAGGTTGGTTGGTTAGTTAGGTTGGTTGGTTAGTTAGGTTGGTTGGTTAGATAGCTTAGGTTGGTTGATTAGGTTGGTTGGTTAGTTAGGTTGGTTGGTTGGTTGATAAGGTTGGTTGGTTAGGTTGGTTGGTTGGTTAGGTTGGTTAGGCTAGGTTGGTTAGGTTGGTTGGTTAGGTTAAGTTGGTTACGTTATTACGTTGGTTAGGTAGGTTGGTTACATTGGTTGGGATAGTTGGTTACGTTGGTTAGGTTGGTTGGTTAGGTTAGGTTGGTTGGGTTAGGTTGGTTGGTTAGGTTGCTTGGTTAGGTTGGTTGATTAGGTTCTTTGGTTAGGTTGGTTGGTTAGGTTACTTGGTTAGGTTGGTTGGTTGGTTAGGTTGCTTGGTTAGGTTAGATAGCTTAGGTTGGTTGGTTAGGTTAGATAGCTTAGGTTGGTTGGTTAGGTTAGATTGCTAAAGTTGGTTGGATAGGTTGGTTGGTTAGGTTAGGTAGCTTAGATTGGTTGGTTAGGTTGGTTGGTTAGTTAGGTTGGTTTGTTAGGTTGGTTGGTTGGTTAGGTTGGTTGGTTAGGTTAGGTTGCTTAGGTTGGTTGCTTAGGTTGGTTGGTTAGGTTGGTTACGTTGGTTGGTTACATTGGTTAGGTTGGTTAGGATGGTTGGTTACATTGGTTAGGTTGGTTGGTTAGGTTGGTTGGTTAAATTGGTTTGTTACGTTGGTTAGGTTAGTTGGTTGGTTAGGTTAGTTGGGTTGGTTGGGTTAGGTTAGGATCCTTGGTTAGGTTGCTTGGTTAGGTTGGTTGATTAGGTTCCTTGGTTAGGTTGGTTGGTTAGGTTGCTTGGTTAGGTTCCTTGGTTAGGTTAGATAGGCTACCAACAATTACAGCCCCTTTTCTATTTCTATTTCTACAAACCTAGCCTAAACTAACCTAACTTAACCTGCAAACCTAGCCTATTTCCTAGTCAAAACAAACATAACCTAATCTAAGCTAACCTAACGTAACTAACTCCTGGATACCTATTTACTGTTAGGTGAATAGATGTATTCGGTGATAGGAAACGCTACCTACAATTACAGCCCTTCTTCTATTTCTATTTCTACAAACCTAGCCTATTTCCTAGCCTAAACTAACCTAACCTAACCTAATCTAACTAACTCCTGGATACCTATTTACTGCTACGTGAACAGAGAAGACACGCTACCAACAATTACTGCCCTATTTCTATTTAAACAAAAATAGCCTATTTCTTAGCCTAAACTAATCTAACTTAATTAAACCTAAACTAACCTTACCTATATATATACTTCACTACTCACTAACATCATCACTACCACACTACTCACTAACATCATCACTACCTCCCTACTCACCATCATCATCACTACCTCTCTACTCACTATCATCATCATTACCTCACTACTCACCATCACTACCACACTACTCACCATCATCACTACCTCCCTACTCACCATCATCATCACTACTTCTCTACTCACCACCATCATCATTTCCTCACTACTCACTAACATCATCACTTCCTCACTACTCATTATTATCATCATCATCACTACTCACCATCATCACTACCCACCATCATCACTACCACACTACTCATAAACATCATCACTACCACACTACTCACCATCATCACTACCACACTACTCACTATCAACATCACTACCACACTACAGACCACCATCATCACTACCTCACTACACACTATCACTACCACACTACTCATAAACATCATCACTACCACACTACTCACCATCATCACTACTCACTACTCGGTGAGTAGTGAGTAGTGATGATGATGGTGAGAATTGAGGTAGTGATGATGATGGTGAGTAGTGTGGTAGTGATGATGATGGTGAGTAGTGTGGTAGTGATAATGAGTAGTGAGGTAGTGATGATGGTGAGAAGTGATAGAAGTGATGATAGTGAGTAGTGTGGTAGTGATGATGGTGAGTAGTGAGGTAGTTATGATGATAGTGAATTGTGGTAGTGATGGTGAGTAGTGTGGTAGTGATGATGATGGTGAGTAGTGAGGTAGTGATGATGATGGTGAGTAGTGTGGTAGTGATAATGATGGTGAGTAGTGAGGTAGTGATGATGATGGTGAGTAGTGAGGTAGTGATGATGATGGCGAGTAGTGAGGTAGTGATGATGATGGTGAGTAATGAGGTAGTGATGATGATGGTGAGTAGTGTGTTAGTGATAATGATAGTGAATAGTGTGGTAGTTATGATGATGGTGAGTAGTGAGGTAGTGATGATGATGGTGAGTAGTGAGGTAGTGATGATGATGGTGAGTAGTGAGGTAGTATGATGATGGTGAGAAGTAATGATAGTGAATAGTGTGGTAGTGATGATGATGGTGAGTAGTGAGGTAGTGATGTTGATGGTGAGTATTGTGGTAGTGATGATGATGGTGAGAAGTGATAGAAGTGATGATAGTGAATAGTGTGGTAGTGATGATGATGGTGAGTAGTGAGGTAGTGATGTTGATGGTGAGTATTGTGGTAGTGATGATGATGGTGAGTATTTTGGTAGTGATGATGATGGTGAATAGTGTGGTAGTGATGATGATGGTGAATAGTGTGGTAGTGATGATGATGGTGAGTAGTGAGGTAGTGATGATGATGGTGAGTAGTGTGGTAGTGATGATGATGGTGAGTAGTGTGGTAGTGATGTTGATGGTGAGTATTGTGGTAGTGATGATGATGGTGAGTATTGTGGTAGTGATGATGATGGTGAATAGTGTGGTAGTGATGATGATGGTGAATAGTGTGGTAGTGATGATGATGGTGAGTAGTGAGGTAGTGATGATGATGGTGAGTAGTGTGGTAGTGATGATGATGGTGAGTAGTGTGGTAGTGATGATAGTCAGTAGAGAGGTAGTGATGATGATGGTGAGAAGTGATGATAGTGAGTAGTGTGGTAGTGATGATGATAGTGAATAGTGTGGTAGTGATGATGATGGTGAGTAGTGAGGTAGTGATGATGATGGTGAGTAGTGAGGTAGTGATGATGATGGTGAGTAGTGAGGTAGTGATGATGATGATGGTGAGTAGTGAGGAAGTGATGATGATGGTGAGAAGTGGTAGAAGTGATGATAGTGAATAGTGTGGTTGTGATGATGATGGTGAGTAGTGAGGTAGTGGTGTTGCTAAGTAGTGTGGTAGTGATGTTGATCTTGAGTATTGTGGTAGTGATGATGATGGTGAGTATTGTGGTAGTGATGATGATGGTGAGTAGTGATGTTGTGATGATAATGGTGAGTAGTGAGGTAATGATGATGGTGAGTAGTGGGGTAGTGATGATGGTGAGTAGTGAGGTAGTGATGATGGTGAGGTAGTGATGATGGTGAGGTAGTGATGATGGTAGGTAGTGATGATGATGGTGAGGTAGTGATGATGATGGTGAGGTAGTGATGATGATTGTGAGTAGTGTGGTAGTGATGATGATAGTGAGTAGTGTGGTAGTGATGGTGAGTAGTGAGGTAATGATGATGATGGTGAGTAGAGAGGTAGTGATGATGTTTATGAGTAGTGTGGTAGTGATGATGGTGGGTAGTGATAATGGTGAGTAGTGATGATGATGATGATGGTGAGTAGTGAGGAAGTGATGATGTTAGTGAGTAGTGAGGAAATGATGATGGTGGTGAGTAGAGAAGTAGTGATGATGATGGTAAGTAGTGAGATAGTGATGATGGTGAGTAGTGTGGTAGTGATGGTGAGTAGTGAGGTAATGATGATGATGGTGAGTAGAGAGGTAGTGATGATGATGGTGAGGTAGTGATGATGATGGTGAGTAGTGAGGTAATGATGATGATGGTGAGTAGAGAGGTAGTGATGATGATGGTGAGGTAGTGATGATGATGGTGAGTAGGGAGGTAGTGATGATGTTAGTGAGTAGTGTGGTAGTGATGATGTTAGTGAGTAGTGAAGTATATATATAGGTGAGGTTAGTTTAGGTTAGGTTAGGTTTAATTAAGTTAGATTAGTTTAGGCTAAGAAATAGGCTATTTTTGTTGAAATAGAAATAGGGCAGTAATTGTTGGTAGCGTGTCTTCTCTGTTCACGTAGCAGTAAATAGGTATCCAGGAGTTAGTTAGATTAGGTTAGGTTAGGTTAGTTTAGGCTTGGAAATAGGCTAGGTTTGTAGAAATAGAAATAGAAGAAGGGCTGTAATTGTAGGTAGCGTTTCCTATCACCGAATACATCTATTCACCTAACAGTAAATAGGTATCCAGGAGTTAGTTACGTTAGGTTAGGTTAGGTTAGCTTAGATTAGGTTATGTTTGTTTTGACTAGGAAATAGGCTAGGTTTGCAGGTTAAGTTAGGTTAGTTTAGGCTAGGTTTGTAGAAATAGAAATAGAAAAGGGGCTGTAATTGTTGGTAGCCTTTCCTATCACCGAATGCCTCTGTTCACCTAGCAGTAAATAGGTATCCAGAAGTTAGTAAGCTAGCTACTTGGGGCGTGGTGAGTGAGTGAGGGGTTAGTTAGTCACTAAAAGAACCTTAGTTAGAACCACTAATTGTGGGGGTGTGGGTGTTTGGATATAAGCCTAACATGTGTATGTATAAAGTGCCTGTCTGCCTGTCCCCTGACTCAATGATGTTACAAGTATTGACTAAATGAAGCCTAAGAGAGCATATGCAAGGCCTAAGATGAGTCATTTGTCAGCAGCAACTTGTGCGAGATCTATGGCAGCGGTGGCATCCCAACATTTCTATTTTGGAGCAACAGTAGTAGTAGTAGTAGTAGTAGTAGTAGTAGTAGTCCATTTGTTGTTGGTTAATTTGACTAAATAGTGTCAATAAGTACTATCATTAATGGAGAATTGGCTGCTATGTGTGAGTATCCTCCGCCTGCCTGCCCGCCGCAGTTACCAGTATCTTGACTCACTCACATGTGATTACTTACTACTTGTATACAATAGCAACGGCCATACTACCTACCTATCACCTTGAGAACACTGCGTCTCCTCCCATACATCTGTCAGGTTAAACACCGTTGACTTTGGTTAGTACTTGGATGGGTGACCTGCCTGGGAACACCAACTGCTGCTGCTGTTAGTATACATATTTGGGCAGTCTCTGTGGGTCAGTGTGTACTCACCTAATTGTACTCACCTAATTGTGCTTGCGGGGGTTGAGCTCTGGCTCTTTGGTCCCGCCTCTCAACCGTCAATCAACTGGTGTACAGATTCCTGAGCCTATTGGGCTCTGTCATATCTACATTTGAAACTGTGTATGGAGTAAGCCTCCACCACATCACTTCCTAATGCATTCCATTTATTAACTACTCTGACACTGAAAAAATTCTTTCTAACGTCTCTGTGGCTCATTTGGGTACTCAGCTTCCACCTGTGTCCCCTTTTTCGCGTCCCACCAGTGTTGAATAGTTCATCCTTGTTTACCCGGTCGATTCCCCTGAGGATTTTGTAGGTTGTGATCATGTCCCCCCTTACTCTTCTGTCTTCCAGTGTCGTAAGGTGCATTTCCCGCAGCCTTTCCTCATAACTCATGCCTCTTAGTTCTGGGACTAGTCTAGTAGCATACCTTTGGACTTTTTCTTTTTTTTGTAGATAGTAGGAGGCTTTTTGTAGCCTCCTACTATCATCCTCTGTTTCAATCCTCCTCATAATTTTTGCATCGTCGGCAAACATTGAGAGGAACGAATCTATACCCTCTGGGAGATCATTTACATATACCAGAAACAGTATAGGTCCAAGGACTGACCCCTGCTGGACTTCACTTGTGACGTCTCGCCAATCTGAGACCTCACCCCTCACACAGACTCGCTGTCTCCTGTTGCTTAGGTACTCCTCTATCCACCGGAGTACCTTCCCTCTCACTCCAGCCTGCATCTCCAACTTTCGCACTAGCCTCTTGTGTGGCACTGTATCAAAGGCTTTCTGACAATCCAAAAATATGCAGTCTGCCCACCCTTCTCTTTCTTGCCTTATTTTTGTTGCCTGGTCGTAGAATTCAAGTAACCCTGTGAGGCAGGACCTGCCATCCCTGAACCCATGTTGATGCTGTGTTACAAAGTTCCTTCGCTCCAGATGCTCCACTAGTTTTTTTCGCACAATCTTCTCCATCAGCTTGCATGGTATACAGGTTAGGGACACTGGCCTGTAGTTCAGTGCCTCCTGTCTATCCCCTTTCTTGTATATCGGAACTACGTTAGCTGCTTTCCATATATCTGGCAGTTTCCCTGTTGCCAGTGATTTGTTATACACTATGGAGAGTGGTAGGCTCAGTTCTCTTGCTCCTTCCTTTAGAACCCAAGGGGAGATTCCATCTGGGCCTTTAGCCTTCGTCACGTCCAACTCTAGTAAACACTTCCTTACTTCCCCACTGGTAATCTCAAACTCTTCCAGTGGTTCCTGGTTAGCTATTCCCTCACTTACCTCTGGAATTTCTCCTTGCTCTAAGGTGAAGACCTCCTGGAATTTCTTATTCAATTCCTCACACACTTCCTTGTCATTTGTAGTGACTCCTTCCGCCCCTATCCTTAATCTCATAACCTGTTCCTTTACTGTTGTTTTTCTCCTAATGTGGCTATGCAACAATTTAGGCTGAGTCTTTGCCTTGCTTGCGATGTCATTTTCGTATTGTCTTTCTGCCTCTCTTCTCATCCTGACATATTCATTCCTGGCATTCTGGTATCTTTCTTTGCTCTCCAGTGTCCTGTTATTCCTATAGTTTCTCCATGCCCTTTTACTTTGCTGCTTAGCTAGCCTACATCTTTGATTAAACCATGGGTTTCTCATCTTCATTTCTCTGTTTTCCTTTTGGACTGGGACAAACTTGTTTGCTGCGTCCTTGCACTTCTGCGTGATGTAATCCATCATATCTTGGGCCGTCTTTCCCCTGAGCTCTGTTTCCCATGCTATATCTGTTAGGAATTTTCTTATCCCCTCATAGTTTCCCTTTCGGTATGCTAACCTTTTGGTTTCGGTATCCCTCCTCGAGTTCAATAACCCTTCTTCAATCAAGTACTCAAACACCAGTACACTGTGGTCGCTCATTCCTACTGGGTCCTCAAAACCGATTTCTCTTATGTCGGAGTCGTTCAGAGTGAAGACTAGGTCGAGTCTCGCTGGTTCGTCATTGCTTCTCATCCTTGTGGGTTCTCCGACATGCTGGGTTAAAAAGTTGCTTGTCACCACCTCCAATAGTTTGGCTCTCCACGTATCCTCGCCTCCATGCGGTTCCTTGTTCTCCCAGTCAATCTTTCCGTGATTGAAGTCGCCCATGATGAGCAGGTGGGATCTATTTCTACAGGCAGCAGAGGCTGCCCTCTCAATTATAGTGTTAACTGCCTTGTTGTTGTTTTCATACTCTTGACTGGGTCTCCTGTCATTTGGTGGAGGGTTGTATATTACTGCTACTACTATTCTTGGTCCTCCCATTGTTATGGTGCCTGCTATGAAGTCTCTGAACTCCTCACAGCCCGGGATGGCCATCTCCTTAAAACTCCATTCCCTTCTCATGAGTAGGGCCACTCCGCCTCCTCCCCTACCTTCCCTCTCCTTCCTTATTACTGTATACTCCTGGGGAAACACGGCATTCGTTATGATTCCAGAGAGTTTTGTTTCAGTGAGTCCGATTACATCTGGGTTAACTTCTTGTGCTCTTTCCCTTAGTTCACTTGTCTTGCTTGTGATCCCATCTATGTTCGAGTACATCACCCTGAAACTGACTCTCTTCTGCTTCTTTTCTGGGGGGGACCTTTGGGATCTGGGGTGAGTGGGAGCTGGGGGGACCTGGCACGGGGGGATTGGTGGAGGAGGGAGGGCTTGGGGTGGTGGGGGAGAGGGGGAGGGTACAGGGGGTGGATAAGAAGGGGAGGGTACAGGGGGTGGATAAGAGGGGGAGGGTACAGGGGGTGGGTAAGAGAGGGAGGGTTGGGGAAGCATGGGGGGAGGAGAGGCTGTGGGGGATAGGAGAGATGGGGGTTGCTTGGGGGGAGAGAAAAGGGTGGAGGGCTTGGGGGGCGTGGGGGAAAAGGGAGGGCTGAGGTGGGTGAGGAAGAGGGGAGGGTTTAGGGGAGTGGGGGAGAGGGGAAGACTTAGGTGGGGTGGGGGAGAGTGGGGGGCTTAGGGGGGAGGGGGGGAAGGGAGGGCATGGGGGTGGGAGAGACGGGAAGGCATGTGGGAGAAGGGAGGGCATGGGGGATGGGGGAGAAGGGAGGTCCTGGTGAGGGGGAGAAGGGGGGTGAGTGGGGGGAGGGGGGTGGGTGGGGGGAGGGTGCCCTAGGTGGGTACTTAGTGGGGGGCTGACAGGGGATGGGGCAGGTTGGGTGTCTGTTGGGTAGAATGTGGGGGTGGTGCCCCAATCCCTGTGGCTGTTACACTGTTTGAGGAGGGTTCTCCACTTCCCTCTGGGATTGTAGGGTTCTGGGTTGTGGTACTCTGATTTCCTTCTCTCTCCCTGCGCTCCTTCCTCGCGTCTGCTGTCCGTATTCTCTCTTCCCTTGTCATATCCCTCTGCAGGAATATTTTCTTGAACTTCTCTACACCTTTTAGACAACACTTCCTTGCTAGCAGTTCCTCTTTCGCGATTTCGCTCATGAAAACCACCTTTATCATTCGGTCTCTGTCCTTGTTGTACTTTCCAAGCCTGAAAACCTTTTCAACATTTCGCTCAGCTCCCTCCATCCTTACCTCTTTAAGGATCTCTTTAATCATGTTTTTGTCCTTGTCTCTCCGCTCCTTTGGTTTGGTCCCTGTTTGTTCTTTAATGCCTGCTACTACTTCTGCTCTATTTCTCTCTATCAGCCGGCTAGTACATCTAGCTGCTTCCTGAGAGGAAGCCACTTCCATGGCAACTTCCTTAACCGCAGACCTAGCTTCAGGGCTCTTTTTAAGCATTTCAGCAAATGAGATCTGGGTTGTGGTGGTCCCCTCCACAGTAGCATTCCCATCTCCCTGGGGTACGGTTTGTGCCTGGTATTGTGGAAGAGTCTCCTTTAGGTATCTTATCTCCTCCTTTGCTGCCCTTAAATCATCTTGCAGGTTGGCTACTGTCTCCCTCATTACCCTTAGTCCTTCACTGAATTCATTCTGCATTTGCTGGAGTACTTCCTTCATCCAGGCTTCTTGTTCCATCCCATCCTCTGTGTTTGTTCCAGTTGTGAATGTCCTGCGTTTGGCAGTCAGAGTTCGTCTCCCTTCCATGATTTCCCTATGAGTGTGTGTGTGTGAGAGAGAGAGAGAGAGAGAGAGAGAGAGAGAGAGAGAGAGAGAGAGAGAGAGAGAGAGAGAGAGAGAGACAGAGAGAGAGACAGAGACAGAGACAGAGACAGAGAGAGGGGGGGAGGGAGAGAGAGGGTGAGGGAGAGAGAGGGGTAGGGGGAGAGAGAGAGGGGGGGGGAGAGAGAGAGGGGGAGGGGGAGAGAGAGAGGGGGAGGGGGAGAGAGAGGGGGGAGGGGGAGAGAGAGAGGGGGGAGGGGGAGAGAGAGGGTGTGTGTGTGTGTGTACTCACCTATATGTACTCACCTATATGTGCTTGCAGGATCGAGCATTGACTCTTGGATCCCGCCTTTCTAGCTATCGGTTGTTTACAGCAATGACTCCTGTCCCATTTCCCTATCATACCTAGTTTTAAAAGTATGAATAGTATTTGCTTCCACAACCTGTTCCCCAAGTGCATTCCATTTTTCTACTACTCTCACGCTAAAAGAAAACTTCCTAACATCTCTGTGACTCATCTGAGTTTCCAGTTTCCACCCATGTCCCCTCGTTCTGTTATTATTACGTGTGAACATTTCATCTATTTCCACTTTGTCAATTCCCCTGAGTATTTTATATGTCCCTATCATATCTCCTCTCTCCCTTCTTTTCTCTAGTGTCGTAAGGTTCAGTTCCTTCAGCCGCTCTTCATATCCCATCCCTCGTAGCTCTGGGACAAGCCTCGTCGCAAACCTCTGAACCTTCTCCAGTTTCTTTATGTGTTTCTTAAGGTGGGGGCTCCATGATGGCGCGGCATACTCTAAGACGGGTCTCACGTAGGCAGTGTAAAGCGCCCTAAAAGCTTCCTCATTTAGGTTTCTGAATGAAATTCTAATTTTCGCCAGTGTAGAGTACGCTGCTGTCGTTATCCTATTTATATGTGCCTCAGGAGTTAGATTAGGTGTCACATCCACTCCCAGGTCTCTTTCTCGAATCGTTACAGGTAGGCTGTTCCCCTTCATTGTGTACTGTCCCTTTGGTCTCCTGTCACCTGATCCCATTTCCATAACTTTACATTTACTGGTGTTAAACTCCAGTAGCCATTTCTCTGACCATCTCTGCAGCCTGTTTAAGTCCTCTTGGAGGATCCTACAATCCTCGTCTGTCACAACTCTTCTCATTAATTTTGCGTCATCTGCAAACATCGACATGTATGATTCCACTCCTGTAAACATATCATTTACGTAAATTAGAAAGAGGATTCGTCCCAGCACCGATCCTTGAGGTACTCCACTTGTTACTGTTCGCCAGTCCGACTTTTCGCCCCTTACCATTACCCTCTGGCTCCTTCCTGTTAGGTGTGTGTGTGTGTGTGTGTGTGTGTGTGTGTGTGTGTTGTGTGTGTGTGTGTGTGTGTGTGTGTGTGTGTAAGTGTGTGTGTGTGTGTGTGTGTGTGTGTGTGTGTGTGTGTGTGTGTGTGTGTGTGTGTGTGTGTGTGTGTGTGTGTGTGTGTGTGTGTGTGTGTGTGTGTGTGTGTGTGTGTGTGTGTGTGTGTGTGTGTGTGTGTGTGTGTGTGTGTGTGTGTGTGTGTGTGTGTGTGTGTGTGTGTGTGTGTGTGTGTGTGTGTGTGTGTGTGTGTGTGTGTGTGTGTGTGTGTGTGTGTGTGTGTGTGTGTGTGTGTTGTGTGTGTGTGTGTGTGGTGTGTGTGTGTGTGTGTGTGTGTGTGTGTGTGTGTGTGTGTGTGTGTGTGTGTGTGTGTGTGTGTGTGTGTGTGTGTGTGTGTGTGTGTGTGTGTGTGTGTGTGTGTTGTGTGTGTGTGTGTGTGTGTGTACTCACCTAATTGTACTCACCTAATTGTGCTTGCGGGGGTTGAGCTCTGGCTCTTTGGTCCCGCCTCTCAACCGTCAATCAACTGGTGTACAGATTCCTGAGCCTATTGGGCTCTATCATATCTACATTTGAAACTGTGAATGGAGTCAGCCTCCACCACATCACTTCCTAATGCATTCCATTTGCTAACTACTCTGACACTGAAAAAGTTCTTTCTAACGTCTCTGTGGCTCATTTGGGTACTCAGCTTCCACCTGTGTCCCCTTGTTCGCGTCCCACCAGTGTTGAAAAGTTCGTCCTTGTTTACCCGGTCGATTCCCCTGAGGATTTTGTAGGTTGTGATCATGTCTCCCCTTACTCTTCTGTCTTCCAGTGTCGTGAGGTGCATTTCCCGCAGCCTTTCCTCATAACTCATGCCTCTTAGTTCTGGGACTAGTCTAGTAGCATACCTTTGGACTTTTTCCAGCTTCGTCTTGTGCTTGACAAGGTACGGGCTCCATGCTGGGGCCGCATACTCCAGGATTGGTCTTACATATGTGGTGTACAAGATTCTGAATGATTCCTTACACAGGTTCCTGAACGCCGTTCTGATGTTAGCCAGCCTCGCATATGCCGCAGACGTTATTCTCTTTATGTGGGCTTCAGGAGACAGGTTTGGTGTGATATCAACTCCTAGATCTTTCTCTCTGTCTGTTTCATTAAGTACTTCATCTCCTATTCTGTATCCTGTGCCTGGCCTCCTGTTTCCACTGCCTAGTTTCATTACTTTGCATTTACTCGGGTTGAACTTCAACAGCCATTTGTTGGACCATTCACTCAGTCTATCCAGGTCATCTTGTAGCCTCCTACTATCATCCTCTGTTTCAATCCTCCTCATAATTTTTGCATCGTCGGCAAACATTGAGAGGAACGAATCTATACCCTCTGGGAGATCATTTACATATTCCAGAAACAGTATAGGTCCGAGGACTGACCCCTGCGGGACTCCACTTGTGACGTCTCGCCAATCTGAGACTTCACCCCTCACACAGACTCGTTGTCTCCTGTTGCTTAGGTATTCCTCTATCCACCGGAGTACCTTCCCTCTCACTCCAGCCTGCATCTCCAACTTTCGCACTAGCCTCTTGTGTGGCACTGTATCAAAGGCTTTCTGACAATCCAAAAATATGCAGTCTGCCCACCCTTCTCTTTCTTGCCTTATTTTTGTTGCCTGGTCGTAGAATTCAAGTAACCCTGTGAGGCAGGACCTGCCATCCCTGAACCCATGTTGATGCTGTGTTACAAAGTTCCTTCGCTCCAGATGCTCCACTAGTTTTTTTCGCACAATCTTCACCATCAGCTTGCATGGTATGCAGGTTAGGGACACTGGCCTGTAGTTCAGTGCCTCCTGTCTATCCCCTTTTTTGTATATCGGGACTACGTTAGCTGCTTTCCAAATATCTGGCAGTTCCCCTGTTGCCAGTGATTTGTTATACACTATGGAGAGTGGTAGGCTCAGTTCTCTTGCTCCTTCCTTTAGAACCCAAGGGGAGATTCCATCTGGGCCTATAGCCTTCGTCACGTCCAACTCTAGTAAACACTTCCTTACTTCCCCACTGGTAATCTCAAACTCTTCCAGTGGTTCCTGGTTAGCTATTCCCTCACTTACCTCTGGAATTTCTCCTTGTTCTAAGGTGAAGACCTCCTGGAATTTCTTATTCAATTCCTCACACACTTCCTTGTCATTTGTAGTGAATCCTTCCGCCCCTATCCTTAATCTCATAACCTGTTCCTTTACTGTTGTTTTTCTCCTAATGTGGCTATGCAACAATTTAGGCTGAGTCTTTGCCTTGCTTGCGATGTCATTTTCGTATTGTCTTTCTGCCTCTCTTCTCATCCTGACATATTCATTCCTGGCATTCTGGTATCTTTCTCTGCTCTCCAGTGTCCTGTTATTCCTATAGTTTCTCCATGCCCTTTTACTTTGCTGCTTAGCTAGCCTACATCTTTGATTAAACCATGGGTTTCTCATCTTCATTTCTCTGTTTTCCTTTTGGACTGGGACAAACTTGTTTGCTGCGTCCTTGCACTTCTGCGTGATGTAATCCATCATATCTTGGGCCGTCTTTCCCCTGAGCTCTGTTTCCCATGCTATATCTGTTAGGAATTTTCTTATCCCCTCATAGTTTCCCTTTCGGTATGCTAACCTTTTGGTTTCGGTATCCCTCCTCGAGTTCAATAACCCTTCTTCAATCAAGTACTCAAACACCAGTACACTGTGGTCGCTCATTCCTACTGGGTCCTCAAAACCGATTTCTCTTATGTCGGAGTCGTTCAGAGTGAAGACTAGGTCGAGTCTCGCTGGTTCGTCATTGCCTCTCATCCTTGTGGGTTCTCCGACATGCTGCGTTAAAAAGTTGCTTGTCACCACCTCCAATAGTTTGGCTCTCCACGTATCCTCGCCTCCATGCGGTTCCTTGTTCTCCCAGTCAATCTTTCCGTGATTGAAGTCGCCCATGATGAGCAGGTGGGATCTATTTCTACAGGCAGCAGAGGCTGCCCTCTCAATTATAGTGTTAACTGCCTTGTTGTTGTTTTCATACTCTTGACTGGGTCTCCTGTCATTTGGTGGAGGGTTGTATATTACTGCTACTACTATTCTTGGTCCTCCCATTGTTATGGTGCCTGCTATGTAGTCTCTGAACTCCTCACAGCCCGGGATGGCCATCTCCTTAAAACTCCATTCCCTTCTCATGAGTAGGGCCACTCCGCCTCCTCCTCTACCTTCCCTCTCTTTCCTTATTACTGTATACTCCTGGGGAAACACGGCATTCGTTATGATTCCAGAGAGTTTTGTTTCAGTGAGTCCGATTACATCTGGGTTAACTTCTTGTGCTCTTTCCCTTAGTTCACTTGTCTTGCTTGTGATCCCATCTATGTTTGAGTACATCACCCTGAAACTGACTCTCTTCTGCTTCTTTTCTGGGGGGGACCTTTGGGATCTGGGGTGAGTGGGAGCTGGGGGGACC